>NC_056743.1:212807825-212917825 GCF_019279795.1 Protopterus annectens | reverse complement strand
CAACACAGTAAGCCTTTGGTGGCTACATGAAATTATATTGTAGCTTACTTAAACATGCTGAAGTACCTAATTAATATTTATGAGAACTCTGCTTCTGAAAGGGACTCCAGACATAGGCCACAGTTCAGCATCACTGCTGTGGGTGGTCGCTACCTTTCAATGGGCTACAGAGATTATCTTCAAAACTTCATCTCTAAGCTGGTATTGTCTGATGGCCAGAGATTTTCTGTTTTAAAAAATGAAAGGATCAGCTATGAGGACCAATAAGGCTCCTGAGTACACCACCTGTACAGAATAAAGGGACAGATCACCAAATGGGCAGTAAAATTGATATTAGTTTCTACTGCTATTTGATTGGTAATGTGTTTTTTTTTTTAACTATATTGAAAGAAGAGATGCATTATGTTGATTTTTATTTGAGGTAAACAATTCAGACTTATTTAACAGTCATGATAAGCAGAGCAATTAGAAATCACTTATTTAGATGTTCAACTAACAAGGACAAATGACAGGCTGGTAATGACTTTATACAGATGGAGGACTGACTGCATTAATTTACTGTTGTACAGCGACTGTCACCATAGATTTGCAATAAATAATGTACCTAGAGGCCACGCAAGAAGGCTGTCAAAAATGACAGAACGACAACGCTATTCAGCAATTAGACATTATGTGAAAATGTTTATAAGCAGGTACAACTCAGACAGCATATTTAATAAAGCGGGAAGGAAGCTAACATGTAAGAGACAATTTAAAGTAGCCCAGAATAGTAATATAATTAATAAATAGTCACTGAAGAACAGCTAAAACTCACATAGTTAATGAATCAGAAAATAATGTCATCACTTTTCTCACACAGCAGTATGCAATCAATAAAGGGAACATATTTGAAGATGAGAAAAACACTTATGAAAAGGAAGAAAATCCATGGATTCATCGATTTGCTTTCTATAAGGACAAAAGCAGAATTCAGAAACTACCGGAACTATATAAAATGCTACATATTCAGAGCCACTAACTATGAAATGCCACTTAACATGATCAGATTTTTATTTTTTTATTAATGAATATAGCCTCAAGGAATATGACTAGATATGTATCTAAAACATTTAAGTACAAAACCATTTAATTTAAATGCATATAAAACCACATTAGTCTGACAACTATTAATGAAATCACAAATACTAAAGCTAGAACATGCTTATAATAACATTTCTAGGTATGCTGCAAATGTCACTGATAAAACACACCGACAACACATTGGTAACAATATCCAAAGAGTAATACTAAAGACTGACTGTTAGAATTAAATTATACTATAGCTCTAAGCCAATTTAAACCACTCCACAATACGGTACACAAAATTTTTCAGGTTAGTCCCACTAGGCTAGTAACCTCTTTTCAGGGGAGACCCAAGGTGGTATTTATACTACTAAGGGAAATTTGGCCAGGGCATCAGGAAACTTCCCCTGTTCTTTGTAATAGGTGTCATGGAATCTTTTACATCAGGTTGATGGGGCCTTGCTTTAACATCTCATCCAAAGGACAGCACACTCAGTACTGGAAATCAATCCATACACCTGATGTGGGAAAAGAACACACAGCCTTCTGATCTTCCAGCACCAAAGGGAAGTGTGCTACCTGTTCCAATTCTGGCACTATAATATAAATGCCTAACAACTGCTAACATAATAAGCAAATACGCCCAACCATGGAACCTTGCATTCTTAAAGTAAAGAAATGTAACAGTTACTGTGGTTGACTTACTATATTCCATTCCATATACATTCTGATACTATGGAACTCCTGACATATGGCTTAAAACCAAATCTCAACTCCTTTCTTCACAAACTGAAATCTTGCCTAACTTGCAATTGGTTCAGCACAAGCCAGTCTTAGAATCTGTTCTACTTTTACCCATCCTGACTACCACCCCAGTCTCATAATGTCAATGTGCTTTGTGACTTTGTCATTGCATGTCTCTATCAAAGACTAACTACCATATCCTATTACAGAATATACACCACTTACTTTACCTCAAAATCCTATCTCACTTATGAATCATGATAATGTCTACTACAGGTTATAAATTATTGTAATCATGCCATGATGTTACTGTAATCTTAGCTTCTAGCATTTACTATTTTGCCTCTGTAATACTTATTTGTCTTGCAGCTTTTCTCCCACGGCCTCTTCTGAAAATGGGCTTCAGCTCATTCATATCCCAGTCACCACAAATAAATAAATAAATAATAAACAAACATATTACCCTGATTCAATGAAAATAGGGCCATTAAAAAACACAGCTGATCATGTCATGTAGCATTTAACACAGCTCTGTTCATAACTGAATACCCCCAAAACCTTAAACCCATACCTGCTGGGGACTGTAAACTGCTTACAGATCGATTAAAACAGAAATATGTGCAATAAAATGTGGATGCTGCAACATATTTACATATATTAGACCCAGTGTGACTACAGTTATTAAAACAGACTTGTAACAAACTGTACTCTGACATGAAGAGTTAATGTATTTAGTGGACTGTGCATGTGATTTGCATAGCGATAATACAGTATGCGAATTAGAAGGGAAAATCGATGCTACACATTACCTAATATGGGAAGTATGCATTTGCTCTGCTCACAGGTGGCTCTCTATGGGAACACATTCTCACCCTTCAGGGGTTAAAACCATTGACATGAAGGAACAGGGAGGTGAGTTGGGTGATTTACTACATAACAAAACTCAAAGGAATACTGGGTTGAACACCTGTGCATAACCACGTAAATAAACACTGAAATCCACACAGTGCATGAGACAGTTAACTAAGATATACTGTGTAGTTTTAACAAGTGTGCTGGTTTTAAAATATGTAGGTTTCCGGCATAAATGTATGGCACAGATAATTCAGGTTTTAATTGATTTATTTTTATTCCATTGGATAAATGGAACTGACAGCTAAAGAGCAGGCGTTAGTCTGTCATTTTGTTATGAATCGGTAAAGAGATGAATACCTGCTAATAAATGGATTTTATAAACCAGAACATGTGATGATTATTTTTTTTTCTTTTAAGTGCTTTAAATTAAATTGCTAAGTATTATTCTTTGAGCCAAGTGCTTTGTTAATTTAAGTAAAACCATTCTGTAAGTAAACACTAACTTTAAGATTGCGTGACTTACTGTATATCAAAGGTTATTTTTGTAGCCAGCAAATATCTCAGAAGACAGAATGATGCTTCATCAAGGTAAGGTATTCACTACTTGTAAAACCTTTATTCTGACACCGAAGCTCAGACTTCTCTCCTACTTTTTAAAAAACATCTAAAATCACATCTCAATAATCGCTGGCTATGCACCTGCACTAACCCTGGCTAATTTCTTCTCCCCCTAACTCATTCCCTCCCTTCCTTCATGTCTTCATATGAAATATTTACAATCTATCCTACATACACTAATTATAAGCATTTTATGCATAAATTATCACTGTAACCTATGAACTGGAATACCATTAAAAAAAAAGGGGGGGGGGTCGTTTTGACTGTACTATTTTACATTTCCTAAATATTTTTTCTTAACACTGTATAACTTCTTTTATGTAATTGTACTTTTATGTATCTCTATGTGGAGCTTTTCTCCCTGGGCCTCTACTGAAAATGGACATGTATCCAGCTAGACCAGCCCGGTCAACAAATGTAAAATAAATAAAATAAAATTATTACCTACACTGAAGGAGTCAGGAAACAGATCAGTGACTATTGACTTTGCTGCCTGAGGATCAAGCAAGTAGATAAAGATGAGTGGTTTTGAGCTTCCACTTTACATTTCTAGTGCATGTTTTTCAAATCAGGTCAGAAAGTAAAGCAAGTGCCTGGGAACAAACATGCAGCATCCCCTTAGTGTATTTATGTGAATAAGCATCCCCTTAGTGTATTTATGTGAATAAGCAAAGTGTGAATTTATCCTCACTACTAACTCAGCTATCAGTGTTGGTCAAAATACAACCATTGCTACGATGTCACTAACAGATAAATATTTCACAGGTAGGATGTGAAATACCAAGTTTTATGATCTATCCGCTAATAGTCATCACAGGTCTGTGACACATTTTTGCCAAATATTACATGGACAAGATTAACTAGTAAAAGGTTGCATATCAGAAATCTTCATCTCTTTCCAGCTACAAGACCAAAAAACAGATATGTGTATAGAGGATGCCATCTTGGAACAGCTGAAAGTGCACCGTTAATGGTGACATTCAAGAAAAGAAACAGACAATCTCAGCCTGAGCATAGAAAGACCAGAAGGAAGACAGAAGCCATGGGAAAGATGGAGTGACAGGAAAGTGTAAAGTCGTACTAGCAGCATGACAAATGCATGACTACTGTATCCCAAGGGCACAAACCCAAAACTGTTTCCTCACCATGAAGATGGGGAGAGGGTTGCACTTTCTTGTGAAGCTCTCAATGGCTAAGCAGTAAACACAAAACAAATACAGGAAATGGGCTAGGTATCGAACTCATCTGTGGACATGCAAAGCACTGTACAATTTAAGTAAAATAAATGAAGACTAGCACGGAAGGAAGTTAAAACTGCACTTTACAGCATTTTAAACTGATCCCTGAAGCTTACAGAAAAAGGTTTACATAATTGAAAAGGTACCATAAGACAACAATGCTATCTCTTACCTAGATAATGAGTGGAAGTAACTAAACGACAGACAACAGATTTGATGCACAATTTGTTTCCCACGGAGACCTCCAAAAAGTAACTCTGAAGGATCTGTTCTGCTGGTCTGGCTGACAGATTGGGAAGTAACAGCAGTGCAACTGCTGTGGTTGAAGCTGACAAGTACTTGCTTACTGTGGCAGAAATACCCAAAAGAGGACTGTCTGCACCTGGATACAGTAATTAAATACTGATTAACATTAACTGTGAGTTTCACAGGCCAGGCTGGAAGGTGTTAGACCAATGTCCTAGACTAAGAAAGAGTTAAGTTAATAACTGGGTGGATTCTCTAACAGCAGACTACCTGCAATGAATGGAAAAGGTACAGTGGTTTAGAAATGGTGGTGAAATGGTACTGTTTCTGTACAAATACGTTATCTTAAAGCAATAACTACTGATACCCCAAAGGTACCTGCAAACTGTCTTTGTTGTAGGAAAAGGAAATGCTGCCATAAAATAGGACAAGTATATCAGGCATGTTTGCAGTAAAGTTTGTATATAATTGTATAATTATATTAATTGATGTTATGTAGTAGTATAAATTTGGATGTGTTTTTTTATGATTTATACTCCTTGAAGGCTGTGGCCGAGACGTCAGAGTTTTACAATAAACTGCTATTTGGTGGATCATCTGTTGTTTCTCTCATGTTTGCAGTAAAGCCTGTAAGTGTTAAAAGAATAAGTCCTGCAGGGGAAGTTCACAGCAGAAGAGACAGACCTACATTTTCAGTTACCAAGGGCTACACTTGTCATACAATGGTAGTGTGGTTAAAACAGAAAAATATGTTTCAGCGTTTGATGACATGTCTGAAACTATGACTATACTGGACTATTTTGACCAAATGGAACCCTGTGTATGCTTAAGTGTGGACTGAAGTGGATACAATAATGCAGAGGTCCACAAAATTCATACAATAGAACACAATCTTCCAATGAAAGTAGGAATTGGGTTATTTCAGGGAAGAGCAATACAGTGGCATGAACATTAACCATAGCAACAGAAAAAGAGTTCCAAGTCCTCAAGTGCAAAGGGAACAGTTATACAAATGCACCGAGTTCCTGTACTAGGAGTGCATTGCTAGAAGTAGATCAGATGGCAGTCTTGAAGGATACTGCCAAACACCATTGACATTAGTCTGTGACATTTCCTTTTCAAGCCATGTGTGCACAGAAAACAAAAAGTGTTAATTTACACACAGCTTTTCATTAATCCAAGCACTCGAAAAGTTAAAGCAAAATACAGCAGAATGTTTGATCAGTGCCAGCAGGTGCGTAAAGCAGAAGACAATCACAAGACCTCTTCAAGATGTTTGTTCTTTTTTCGGCTTTTCCCGGTTAGGGGTCCCCACAGCGGAACTCCGGTCTGCTAATGATTGGCAGAAGATTTTTTTATGGTGCTGAGTTGCCAGCCCAACCCCCAACCTTCAATGAAGGCACGCCCATTCTACGCATGTCTTTTGAATGCTACTCTACCATGGGGAGGACATGCAGACTCCACACAGAAGGTGCTCCAGGTGAGAATTGAACGGGACAACCTCTTTCTGTGAGGCAACAATGCTACCACTGCACCACGGCGGCTTAGGCATAACCATTTGAAATGTCAGGACTCACTAGAAACATGGAGACTGAATGCCTGAAAAAAACCATGGCCATTTCTCTGAATATTTCCTTTTCCCCAAGGCGTGGCTATCTCAAACTTGGTAAATACAAGTTTGGGGCTGTGGGGGGCTTGCCCACCTGCAAAAAAAAAAACTTAAAGGAGAAGAGTTATCTTCACGATTCACTCTTTTTTTTTACTTTTCAACAGGGTGCCCCTACTAAAACTTACCCTATCTCTCTCCCTCTCTCTCTCTCTCTCTCTCTCTCTCTCTCTCAGGAACCTTCTTAGATGGTAGTTACAAATAATAATAGAACACACAACACCCCAAGCACCAAAGTGAATTTATTTGAAGGTTGGGAGGACTGTGTTGCCTCATGCCCAGCAGGGATGGCTCGGTCCTATTTTGACACAGAAAAAAGTGAGTGACACATTTCTGGAAAATTTTAGCAGGCTGATTGCTCCCAATGACTTAATCACAGATATGGCTACCAGTTTCATGTCAGTGCTGCCATATGTATCTATGTAAGCAGTGCGCACTAAGGCAGGTAAATAATGTATTATATCTATCACAAATAAATTCCTTGAAGGAATAGCTTCTAATTTTACTCAAGACAATGGTAAGGGTATTTTCAAGTCAGTTTAAAGTGGGAAATTAAATACTTGACATCTTCTCTTTGCATGCAAAGAAATATCCCAAGAGATAATATATAATTTTACCACATAAACTACTCTATGCTCTGATAGAGAAAATGCCCAAAGATCCTGTTCATGAGGAAGAGGATGAAGAATGCAATTCTTTTGGACAGGCCATTATGTAGCACATCCTAAACATTAGAAACAAGCATTTGCAACAAATGGAGAACAACAACAAATGGTCCGAGTAAGATGGTCTGGGCATATACACCTAGGTAAGAAGCATGGAAACCTAGAAGTATATTTTTATTTAATTAGTACATTTTATTTTATGTAAGCTTCTTTAAAATATTTTTAACCATGAACACATTTCATGCACAGTCTGGGTAAAGAATATGACAAAAACATTTACAGAAACGGGTAAAAACAGAAAAGAATTTCACATGCAGTATGAAGGTATAAAAAGTACAGTTTTGTACCTACCATAAATGTAGATGTCCGATAGATATGCAACTGCAGTCATAACATATGGGTTGTCCTGCCTCAGGCAGCCCTCGGTCGGCCGGATTCCAAAGTCTGGGTCCGGCGTCGGCCGGTGTCGCCTCCTCTCAGACGTCAGAACGGCTGGAGTATAAATGCATCGGCCAACGCCATCTTCTTCATTGTTTCTTGCCCCAGATGCCAGGTGCCCTCCAAGGAAGGCTAAATTTGGTGAATGGATAAACAATTCCAGACATGCACAACAGTAATAAACAGATATACCATAAAAGATACCCCCAGCTAATAGGAATAGGGATAGTGGACCCAAAAAGAAAGTTGCAGAGGGGTAGGAGGGAGGGAAAATCCGACTGCAGTTGCATATCTATTGGACATCTACATTTATGGTAGGTACAAAACTGTACTATGTCCTTCAAGAATGCAACTGCAGTCATAACATATGGGTTGAATACCATAGCCAAGATGGGGGTGGATGGAACTAAGAAAGGGATGGTGTAGCTAAAATGCCCTGCAGGACTGCCGAAGCAAAGCCTGCTCGGGATCTGGAGTATAAAGGCAGGTTGTAGTGCTTGGTAAATGTATGCATGGAGCTCCATGTAGCAGCCTCTAGAATGTCCTTTGTAGCCACCCCTCTTAGGAAAGCTGTGGATGTGGCTATAGCTCTGGTGGAGTGTGGCCTAATATTGGCTGGCACACCTTTTCCATGAAAGGAATAGCAGAATCTGATGCAGTGTCCAATCCATTTTGAAATTGTTTGTTTGGAGATTGCTTTTCCTTGAACTCCAGCAGCATAGGCTACAAACAGTTGGTCAGTCTTTCTGGTGGTCTTTGTTCTGTCCAAGTAGTAGCGTAGTTGTCTGTGTATGTCCAAAGCATGCAACAACTTTTCCCCCTTGTTTTGAGGATTGGGGAAGAATGTAGGCAGGTGAATGGCCTGATTTAGAGACACCCTGGAAATTACTTTTGGCATGAAAGAAGGATTGGTTCTTAGAGAGACTCTGTCCTGATGAAAAATGAGAAAGGGAGGTACTGCCATGAGTGCCTGTATCTCCGAAACTCTTCTTGCTGATGTTACTGCCAATAGGAAAACCATTTTCCAGGAAAGAAATTGCATTTCTGAAGATGCTGCTGGTTCAAAGGGAGGAAGAGTTAATTTTTCCAAGACGAAATTGAGGTCCCATGCAGGTACTGGTGGTTTTCTGGGAGGTTTGATATTCTTTATCCCTCTTAGGAACTGTCTTAGCAAGGGATGTGAAAACACAGGTGGATCACAATTGTATTTTGCTGAGATTGCTGAAGCATGAATCTTTATGGAAAAATATGAGAGACCAGTATGAAACATTTCTGCCAAGTATTCCAATATCTGAGGTATGCTCAATACTGTTGCATCCTGACCCTTGTTGGCATTCCAGATGATGAATCTCTTCCACTTGGCTGAATAAGTCTTTCTGGTGGAAGGTCTGCGTGCTTCCAGTAAAATCTCTTGTACTTCTTTGGAAAGAGAGATATCGGAAGAAGCTATGGTAACCTCCAGGCTGTCAGATGCAATGTTTGCAGGTTTTGATGAACAGTCCTGTAATTGTGCTGGGTTAGAAGCAGAGGCCATAGAGGCAGAGGCCACGGTTTGGTCCAAGTTATGCTCAGCAGCAATGGGTACCAGTGTTGCCTTGGCCAATCTGGAGCTATCAAAATGCCTGTTGGTTGTTCTGCTTTGATCTTCAGTAACACCTTGGTCAGCAGTGGTAGAGGAGGGAATGCATAAATTGTTAGAGAATTCCAGCTGAAGGAGAGAGCATCCATTTTCCAGGCTAGAGGATGGTGAGTTCTTGTACAGAACTTTTCCAGGTGATGGTTCAGGTGAGAAGCAAAGAGATCTATGTCCGGTCTTCCCCACGCCCTTGTTATCTGTGAGAAAATGCGAGGATGCAGCATCCATTCGTGCGGATCCAAAAATTTTCTGCTCAGCTTGTCCGCCAGAACATTGTCCTTGCCTGGCACAAACTGGGATTGCAAGTGGATCTTCAGACTCAGGGACTTTTCCCAAAGAATCATTGTTAATCTGCAGAGGGGATAAGAATGAATGCCTCCCTGCTTGTTTATATACCACATAACAGTGGTGTTGTCTGTCCTTATTAGCAAATGTCCTTGCTGAAGTGATTTTTCGAAAGTTTCGATTGCACGTATCACTGCCAACATCTCTTTTTGATTTATGTGCAGATGCCTTTCCCTTGGGGTCCATTGCCCTTGAATGCATCTGTCCTCCATGTGCACCCCCCATCCATGATCTGAGGAGTCTGTTGTAATGATTTGACCTGCTTGAGGTTTGTTGAAAGACATGCCTTTGTTTATCTGACTTGCTTGAGCCCACCACAAAAATTCTCTTTGCAGACATGGAATAAGTGGGATTACGTCCTCTAGGCTTTGGCTGTGTTGGGACCATAAGCTTTTTAAGTACCATTGCAGCTTTCTCATATGAAGTCTTGCCAAAGGTATCAGAAGAATGCAAGATGCCATGAACCCCAGGGCCTGCAGGATTTTCCTTGCAGTCAGCTGGGAGAGCTTTGCTAGGCCTTTGAAGTACTCTGGTAACTGCTCTTGTTTTTCTTCTGTGAGAAAGGCCATTTGTGTTTTTGTGTCCAGTTTGGCTCCTAGGAAAATAATCTGTTGGGATGGCAGTAGTCTTGATTTTTGAATGTTGACTGTGTATCCCAAGGCCTGTAGTAATTGCATGACATAGTCCAAGTTTGTTATCAAAGTTTGTTTGTTGTCTGCTTGTATCAGGCAGTCGTCCAGGTAGGGGTACATTTGAATCCCCTGGAGTCTGCAGTGTGCCACTACTGATGCCAGGCATTTCGTGAACACTCTGGGCGCAGTAGATAAGCCAAACGGCAATGCTGAGAATTGATAATGCTCTGTCCCTGCAAGAAATCTGAGGTATCTTCTGCAACTGTGTCTGATTGGGACATGCAGGTATGCCTCCTTGAGGTCCAGAGTGACCAGCCAAGACCCCTTGCCCAGCATGGGAAGGAGTTTCTGTAACGTCAGCATTTTGAACTCTGGCACAATGAGAAAAGTATTTAGAGTAGACAAGTCCAGTATAGGCCTCCATTTGTTTTCTTTTCTTGGAACAAGGAACAGTCTTGAATAAAAACCCTGGCCTTGTTCCTGAACAGGGACCTTTTCTATTGCTTTTATTCTTAGCAGCTTTGAAACCTGAATGAGTGCCTCTGCCCTTTGATGATGTGGCAGGTTTGGCATGTCTTGTCTTATTGGTAAAGTATGGAAGTGGAATCTGAAACCTTTGTCTATTAAATCCAGAATCCAGTTGTCCTTGGTTAAGATATGCCAGTTCTTTGAGAATAAAGATAATTTTCCACCTAAAGGTGCTTCTTTTTGAGCCTTGGTAGGCATTATGAAAGTCAAGTCATTGTGATTGTCCTTGTGGTGCAGCTGGAGTGGCTGCGCCACTTCTTTGATTTGGTGGTTGCCATTGGCGGCCCCTGTAGGAGCCTCGGTATTGCCCTCTACCTCGAGCACGCCTGTTTTTTCCCCTTTGAAACTTGTCAGAGTCTGGAAAGGACCAATTCTTTGAAGGCCAATTCCTGCTGAATCTGGGTGGCTGAACCTGGAGGAAATCTTTGACTGTCTGAACTGATTTAGCCTTTTCCTCAATGGACTTCAACACATCTTGTGCATTAGCACCAAAAAGCTTCTGTTTTTCCAGAGGTGCATCAAGTAGCTTTACTTTGACATGGTCTGGCAGTGGCTGTTCTTTTAACCAAGCATGTCTACGTATAACAGCCCCTGTCATAGCTGCCCTACATGAAGCCTCCAATGCATCATAACCACACTGAAGAAAATGATTGCTAACCTGCTGAGTGTTATGGACCTGATCCTGCAATGCCTTTCTATCAATTGGCTCAGGAGAGGCTAGTTTGTTCTGTAAATCATCCAGTAAATAATCCTGGTACTGAAACATATGAAAAAGACAGTTAAGTGACCTCATGGCAAGGGTGGTAGAAGTATAAACTTTTTTACCACATCTCTCCAGGGACCTTGCTTCCCTTTCCGCTGGCAGTGGATTCTTGACTGAGGAAGTAGCCACTCCTTTGGGGCCCTGTGAAATAGTTTCAAGATCCACAGAGTGGGCCTTAAAGAGGTGCTTGTGAGTGTCAGGGACCCTGTAATACCTGTCTGGCTTGACAGGAGCAGGAGGGAGAGAATCAGGGTTAGCACTGGAGTCGGAGAAAACATCATCCAGGACATCCATAACTGGAGGGATAGCTAAAGGTCTGTGCTGGGGTAGCTTGAGGAAAGTACGTAACCTTTTTCTAGAATCAGAAAATTCCTGACCCTGCCACTTGAAATGTTCCCTCATAGAGTGGAGGACTTCATCGAATGAAAAATCCTCTGGAGGAGAGGCAGAGGGAATTGACTCCTCAGCATCCGAGTCCTCATAGGCCTGGAAGGATTCTTTTTGGGTATCAGAATGTTCAGAATTCCCAGAGGCTTCATCTGAAGAGAGGTTGTCAGCCTGCTCAGTTCTAGGTCTTTTCTCTGCAGGCGGCTGAGAACCTCTATCTGGGTGAGGTTGAGACCCCCTGATAAGAGAAATAAGATGTGCAGCCAGAGACATGATCTGTTTATCAGAAGAAGGGGCCTGGGCAGAAGGTTTAGGCTGGGCCTTGGCCTGACTGGCGGCCTTAGCACGTGCAAAGGCCTTGATGGACATGGATACAGGAGGCCTAGCTGCCCCACGTGCAGGAGTAACCTTGTCCACGGGAATGGTGTCGGGTAGATCCAGAACTTCGGTTTCTGGAGGGAAATCAATAACCAGCACCGGTGTAGTCTCCGGAACCGAAGGACATGTTAATGCTGTGTCATCGGCCTGGAGCGGTTGAATTACCACTTCCAAAGGGACCGAAGCACTCGCGGAGGGCTTAGGAGAAATATCGGTAGAGGATGCGGGCCGCGGATGTCAGTCCTGGTCCTTTTGTTTTTTGGTAATTTGTGTTGTCGGTTGTTCCGACGGCATGATATATGCGAAAGATTCGCCAAAAAAGTCTACGGCAAATTCTGCCCGGCGCCTGAGAGTGCGCTTATTAAAGCAAGCACAGGCAGCACAGGCCGAGACGTCGTGGTCTGGGCCCAGGCAAGGGAGGCAGTAAGAATGGAAGTCCTTATGAGGTATTTGTTTACCACAAGACAAACAATTATTAACTTTCTCAATTTGTTCTGACATCGGCTGAGGCAAGAAAAAATGTTCCCCAACGGGGTACTTAGCTTTTAGATGACTTCGGTACTGAAAACACAGGAGCTGACCGACTGGCACTTGCGAACTGCTTCTGCTTCGGGCACCGCGCGGCAAGAAAGACTGAAGAAGATGGCGTCGGCCGATGCCTTTATACTCCAGCTGTTCTGATGTCAGAGAGGGGGCGACACCGGCCGACGCCGGACCCAGACTTTGGAATCCGGCCGACCGGGGGCTGCCTGAGGCAGGACAATCCATATGTTATGACTGCAGTTGCATTCTTGAAGGACATCAATTTGATATGCTTTACCATGAAAGGAGAGTTGATGAATTATACAGTATGTACACAGTTGTTACAGATTCACCTCCAAAACAGAACTAACAGACAGTACATACACAGCATCTACAAACGCTAACAAAATCCAGCTCTTAGATTTCTGTGCAATGGAAAGGAGGATGAGAACAGTGAAGGAATGAGGGAGAGACGCAAGGGGGTAAAGTAATGCAGCCAGCCTAAAACAGTTACACTGGACGTGTTTGACAAGATGCATTTTGAATTGTCTAAACCTGTAGTAGAAGAAAAAGCCTTTTAGATGAAGAGATGGATACAGCTGGACAAAGGATATGATGGTGTATATACAAATGGACTTGACAGAGGTGCTGTGTGATGGCTTCAGAGTGTACAGCTGGATTTGAGGTAATGGTGCTATTCATATTAAACAAAATCACCTGTATGTGAAATAGGAATGGTATTACTCTACAGCTAAAAAGACTACTGATGTTAGCTTTATGGCAGAGCTGTTACATAGAAATCAAATATCCCATATTCACAAAATTAAGTACTTCAAAGAAGAATGCTGATGGAAAGCCCTATAAACAGTTCCTTAGTTAAGCCTCTTCTGAGAGCTCACTGGATGACAGTGTTATCAGAAGAGGCGACACCGACCTACACTGCAGTTCCGAGGAGCGATTCATAGGTAGGTACTTGGCTGTTGGCCCAACGGCCTAAGTAAGCCTAGCCAACAAGGTTCCCTGGGTTACGCCACTCAAGAAAGTTATTTTCCTGTGTCCTTGTTGAGCAGAGCCACAGAAGTGATCCCTGGGGTGTATTTGCTATTTCCCACCCACTCATCAAGATTTTTCTTGAAGAGTGCTAACGAGAACTTTGCTGACATAGATGGGTAGCTTGTTCCAGAGTATAGGAAGTCTCTGGGACAGGAATCTATCCCCCCATCATGTCCTGTTTATTGTGGTGACAAGGTTTAGGTCCCTAGAGTGTGTAGCTTGGAGAGACTGGGATTTCATAAGGTGTAGCATGTCCAACACCTCTGGGTTTAACATAGCTTTATATTTTAGACAGAGATCACCTTGGAGTAGGCAATATGCTACAGAGTAAAGCTGGAGTTTTTTGAGATGGTAAGTGCAGGGCATCTGTTTGAGGCCAGTAATCCTCTTTGTGAGGTACTTCTGTGGCCTTTCCAGCTGCTGCAGATGTCTTGGGTGGTACATTTGAAAAGGGGCATTGTACTCTATAATGGGTCTAATGAGTCTCAAGTAGAGGGGAACAATGACCTCTTTTTTCCTGGCTAAAAACCCTTTTGTAATGAGGTGTGCCATGTCGAAGGATTTCCTGACTACTGTGGTGATGTGATTATCAAAGGAGAGACTACTGTCCATCTGGGTCCCAAAGTCTCTCATCACACATTCGGCATTAAGTAGACTGCTGCCTATGTGGTAGCTCATGGGTACAGAGTTTTTACCAAAGGGGATGACAATGCACTTTTTGGCATTGAGCTTCAGGCCATGGCTCTGACACCAGGCATATGTCTCAGTGAGTCCCTTCTGTAGGATATCACCATCATTTGGGAACTCAACAATGGCTCCTAGCTTGCAGTCATCTGCAAACTTCATTAGCCAAAGACCTTCTGTGTTATCTTGAACCTCAGAGAAGTAGATACCAAACAGGAGAGGTCCCAGGACTGAACCCTGTGGTACTCCACTTGTCACTAGTTTGAAGTCAGATTTGGAGTCTGCAACTTTTACAGTGTGGGTTCTGTCAGTGAGCCAGTTGACAACCCAACTTGTGATGTAGGAATTTATACCTAGTTTGGTGAATTTAGCTATAATTCCAGAATGGGGGATGGTGTCGAAAGCCTTGGCGAGGTCAAGATAGGCAGTGTGAACCACATTACCCTCGTCTACGGCTTCGGTGACTGCCTCAAAGAAGTCGATCATGTTCAGGAGGCATGATCTGCCTTTCACAAATCCAAACTGGGTGGGGTCTAGAGTTTGGAGGTTACCAATGTCTTTGTTTATAAGTTCCATGATGATATATTCCATGGCCTTACAGACCAGGCTCGTCAGGCTAATAGGGCGATAGTTCCTGGGATCAGTGGTGGTTCCCCCTTTGTGGAGTGGGATAACCGTTGCTTTGTGCAAGTCAGTGGGCACAATGCCTGATGTGAGGCTATGACTGAACATGGTGCTTAGGTGGGGAGATAGTTTGTTTTGAAGTTCATGTAAAATGCAGCCTGGGATGTTGTCCATTCCCATGGATGCTGTGTTGTTGGCTTTAGAGAGTGCAGTTTTTACTTGTGTAGTTGTGATTGCAGGGACTCTGCATTCTTCCTGTATAGATATGGGCCTTTTAGGGGGTGAGAGGGGGGTAAAGTTAGAACTGAACCTATCTGCCTGGATGCTGGCAATATCAGTTGGTTCTGTATATTTAGTGCCATTGTGCTGTAACTCAGAGCAGATCTGGGTGTTGCCATTGAGATTTTTGTCATAGCTATAGAATGCTTTGTGGTTGTCCCTAGAATTAGTGGTGATTTTGTTTTCATAGTTAGCTTTGGAGGATCTTATAAGGGATCTCAGCATCTTACTGAGGCTGACCAGGGAGCTCCTCCACTCATGGGATTTTACTCTCTTTTGCAAAAGTTTCTTCCTTCTGTTGTAGAGTTTGTTTATGGCAGGGGACCACCAGATTGGCTTCCTTTTGGAGGATAGCATCTTGGTTCTGTTTGGGATAGCACGAGCCATGCACTCATGTAAGTGTTTATAGAGTGCATTTGTGTAGGATTCAGCAGTCGTAACTGTATTGTCCATCTGCATGGGTGTCATAAAGTTCGCCACTTCTTCTTAAGAAGCATGAAGTTGACTTTGGAGAATTTTTTTTCTGTGGCTTCCTTAATGGGGGGTGGGGGCGGGATGTGGATATCTAGGGTGATTAGCCTATGGCCAGATCTGACCAACAAGGAGTTGACTTCAGGTATAGAACACAGGTCACTCATGTTGGTAATGACTAGGTCTAGGATATTGTTGCCCCTGGTGGGGGTGTGGATAAGTTGATCCAGGGCACTGGAAGTTATGTATTCCAGAAAGCGTTGAGCAAAGGAGTTGGTACATGAGTAGTTTTCCCAGTTAATGGTGGTGTAGTTGAAATTGTCCATTATTAGGGTGTTTGGTTGAACCCTAATATTTTCCAGAATATCAAAAAAACAGGAGTGGGAATCCAGGGGCATGGTGGGGGATCTCTAGCAAGCTACAATTTGGATTGCAGTTTTGTCCAGAGTTAGTTGCACTTGGATAACCTCGGATGAATTATGCTGAGCAACGAACCTGGAGATGTGGATATCCTTAATGAATATAGACACTCCTCCACCTTTGGTGTGCTGGTCCAGGTGAGATGACCAAATAGTGTTGTATGAGTTATAGCCTGGTAATGCAGGGGTGCTCTCTGGAGCTTTGAATCAAGTCTCAGTCACTGCACAGATATCGATGTTCTCCATTTTAAGGAGTGCCGCAAGGGAGTGCATTTTGAGATTTAAACTTCTAGCATTGAGTAGCATTACCCTCAGTTTTTGCTTGCCTGTTCCCATTATGGTAGTGAATTTGTCATTTGAGCCTTGCCTAGAAAAGGCACTATAGGGGCAGCAAGAGCCTTAGCCAGTATCCAGAATCCCAGGGGTGACAGGTGCAGGCTATCTATGGCAAAGCATCGTGGTCTGTCGACCATGTCGTCTCAGGCAGACAGATACTGGATCCCCTTAGAATGACACCAGAAGCTTAGCCAACTGTTGAAGTCAATCATTTTGTCCTTATACTGCGGTATCATTCTGGGTGATGGCAGGATGCTACTCAGGGCTAGGGTCATACCTGCCTGGGCTACAAGATCAGAGAGCTCTTCCATGTCTCTTTTCATGTAGTCTAGGGAGGTACATCTCAGGTCATTCACACCAACATGGACAATGACAGAGTCATATTTGTACTTGTTGTGGAGTGACCTGAGTGTGGGTTATGTGGCGGATCCTAGCACCCAACAGGCAGCTGATAGTAACCTTCTCCTTGTTTAGCCTTGTGAGTGGGACATCAGTGTGCCTGACTACAGAGTCTCTTATGACTAGTGTGTTGGGTCCGTTGTTTTGCCTTATGGGCTGTGGTTGAGTGGTACACTGAGTCTGTGGGCTATTTGTCATTCAAGTTGTGTTGGGGGTGGAGGTGGCATGCATTTCTGCTTTGGAGGTCTCTGTTGCTTCGGCAGATTATTATTGAGAGCCTCCGTGAATGTTTTTGCGTTTCTATGTATGGATTTTGGTGGTGTAGATTTAGTGGGACTATGTGATGAGTGTGGTGTGGTGCAAGTATTTACCTTCTCCTCCTGACTGTCAAGTTCAGTCTTGGTTGGAGAGAGCTTTACCTCCAGTTTGGCTAGATAAGTGCATCTCTCACAAGTTGTAGTGTTGGGTGGTAGGAGGAGAGGGTTGTCTGTGTACATGACAGAATTGATAGATTGCCCCAAGATGCCCAGATTCATCAGATAGACAGGAGAGAACACTGGGAGCTGACCCTTGGACATGCCTGAATAAAAAACTATTTTCCTCTAGACAAGTGAGGAAAGTGAGTGCAATAGCTGTTTTCTCTAAGCTAGGAGTTTGGGGTAATGTTCACGAAGCACCAAAGAGTATACATGATAGAAGTGAAGATGGGGATCCCAGAGTCAATAATGAAGAATCTTACAGGGTGCTTAGATATGTTGAGAGCTTTATTTTTGCCTTTAATCCCAAGAGTGCCACATATGAATAAAACATAATTTAAGTATATCTCCCTCTGTTTCCTGCCTGCATTTGATTTGCTATTTATTTACAAGTCACACTAGATCTATGGGGAAACTTCACCTTATTTCCTTTTACTTGTTGCATCATTCATCATTTTCATATGCATTCTGGTTAATTTAGTCAGTAAAAGGGAAAGGAACAGTAACATCCAAGGTATTTATGGACCTGGCAAACTAATTAGGCTACTAACTACAATTACAGGTAAGAACCAGTGCAAGTTTGTTATGGAATGTGAAAGTAGATAGACATTTCCTGGGAAGACTTCTAACTCGGTCCCTAAGTGTGATCTGTCAGACATGGAAGATCAACTTAACACCTCAAGCACAGACTATGGAGAAAGACTATCTGGAACTACAATCCTCAAGCTGTACTAAATCACAGTTTCTTCAAATTTAACAGCTAAAGGTACCTTAAAATGCTACTTAGGAGATATCCACTAAGAATTAAAGGGGACTCACTGAAAAAGATAACTGACACTCTTGCCAGAACTGCAAAAGATATAAGTTAACTATGCTATCTTCAATGAAACCGAAAGGAAATAAAAGGCCATACAAACTTTTGTGCCTCTGTGAAATAATTTTATGAAAAGAGTACTCTTCATGGCGATTTGGGGAGTAGTAGTAATTTTAATCTACCTTTAGCACCACCTGTAGGGTTCTTTGAATGGCTTTGTGAAAACAGTATCAGGGAATGGTGCCATAAAAGTAAAAACAGATTCTATAATCTTACATCAAGAGAAAGAAATCTTTTGTTTAATTTGTCTAATGACAAAAACCTGCATGTGATGAAGCCCGATAAAGGTGTGTGTGTGGTGGTGGTGGTGGGGGGGGGGGGTGTCATAATCAGGGATCGCCACATGTATTCTTCCAAAAGGCTAAATTACTTAAGTAATATAAAAAGTAAAAAATTAACAGGCACAGAAATCGGTCTAGTTCCAACTTTACCACCATGAATGTTGAGGAAAAAATAAGAAACAAAGAAAGTAGTGGTCTTAAAACTACTTCATTGATGAGCTGAGTCATAATAATTTCCAAAAATCATGAAACCACGTAGTGTTCTAAAGCAACAAAGCCTTTATTCATCACACACAAACAATCCTCAGTAACAAAAAAAAATCAGAAATATTTTAACAATGTTAAACATACCACCTTTCATATACTTAAAAGTAGGTGTGGAAAATGTGCAAATTGTTTAATTTTAAACCAACCTATTCGAGGCAAACAGTATAAACAGGGTCATAAAAGTGCCTTTTACAAGTATCTACCCCCATACACTACTACTTATTAGATCAAACTAAATCCTACTTAAGGAAAACACTACTTATTTGCAATCCGCATTCCAAACTCAGTTATTAAAAAAGCGTAAAATACACATAAAAAGACTTTTAACTAAAATTTCTTTCAGCCACCTAATGCAATAAAGCCTTCATCACGTCTGTGACAAGAACTAAAATCAAGAAAAAACACATAGCTATCTAACCATAAATATACTCTAACTAGAACGCTATCAATATAAAAATACAGCTGTCTAATATCATCTAGTAAATATCCATCTATGTGTATTAGTGTGCATAAAATCTAAGTAATTAACAGGTCTCTCAGAATGAGATAAACATTGCCTATCATGGTATTGATTTGGCATTGAAGGATTTATACATCATGTTTTACACAGAACTTAAGATGAGGGAATTCCTTAAGGTCAAAAATCCTTGGGTTCTGGGGTTCTTTGGAATTCCCAAAATTCATAAAACAGTAGCTGACCCCCCATTGAGTCTCGTCATGACTTCAGCAGGTTGCAGGATGGAACCATTGGCAAAACTGATGAACATCAAACTAAAATCTTTTTCAGATGGGAAAAAGCATCTTCTGAATTACCCTTAGTGCTTTCTTCAGACCCTTTTTGATATTGCTTTTTTGCCTAAGGCTCTGTTCATTACAATTGATATTAAAGACTTGTTCTCCATCATCCTATCCCATTATCCTCTTTTACAAGTGGTTTTAAGGAATCACACAGTGAAAACTCTAGCTTAGCTAGGATTTTCTTTTAATTTATTACTAATTGGTTTGACTGTGAGTCCTGTTTACTCTTTTATCCCACATGAAGAAGGATTGTAATGTTTCTTTGAGGCTCTGTACCCAGCTGGACCATTCTGAGATGAGCCATATATTCCCATGCATGTAATTGGTCCTCACAAATTGTTTGTGTGTTTCGGCTTTTTCCCGGTTAATGGTCGCCACAGCAGAACTCCGGTCCGCTAATGATTGGTAGTTGATTTTCACGTGCCGAGTTAGCAGCCCTGATGCACAACTTTCAACGAAGGTACGCCCCATTCATGCATGTCTCCATGCAGAAGACGCTCTAGCTGAGAATCGAACCGGACAGCGCCTTACTGTGAGGTGACAACGCTACCGCAGCACCACCACCGCGGGTAATGGATCCTCACAAATAACCTTGTTTATATAGTCCCCCCTCATAGTAAACAAGGTTATTTGTGAGGACCAATTACCGTGGGTAATTGATCCTCACAAATAACCTTGTTTATTATGAGGGGGACTATTATAAGGAGCACAGGGGAGTTGCGATAGGAGCAGCTTCAGCCCCTGTCTTTGCTAATATGATAATATGCTATTGGGAAACCACAAGAGTTTTCAATTCATCTCTCTTTTCTATGGCTTAGACATATTTGAGGTACCTGGATGATATTTTTATTTTATGAAAGCGATGTATCAAGGATTTGGAGTGGTTTATTGATTTCCTAAACCATTCCACTAATTTTTTGAATTTCACTTTTCAGTCTAGTGACAGTCTTGATTAATTTCTTTCTTTTTTCAAAATGTTTTTATTCATTTTATAAGTCTGATTAATTTCTTGGACATTACAATGTACAAAAATTACAATATACAGAAAGGATACTTTTTCCATCACCCATCTCCATTTTGACAGTCAACATCCCTTTTAGCAAAAAAAGGAACTTTGACAAAGGGCAGGTAATTAGTTTAAGTAGGCTGGTATCTGAGGATTATACTTTCAACCAGGAGGCTGGAAAACTTTGCATCTTGTTTAAGGACTGTGGATATCCATCAAATTTGTTCAAAGATCTTGTAAAACTGATAACTGAGACTAGATACACTAACTATGGTCCACTCTTGTGTTGTTCCAATAGTTTGACAAATAATAGGAAAATTAACACTGATTTAACTCAGGCTTTTGTTATTCAGTTAAACAGAGAGATTTATTCTCATAAAAAAAATAATTGACTGTCACTGGAGGACTGTATTTAGGGCTTTTGGACAGTTCGATCAATTAGGGCACCAGCTCAAATTTGTGTATAAGAATAGTAAAAATTGGAAGGCAATTTTGGAAAGAAATTACTGCATGAAGTGTTGCAGGGCCTGTAATTTGGATAGTAATAATGCTATTAGAAAATCTGATGAGTTATTTGTTTCTTTTCATCCTAGATCTTTGGGACTTGCTGTATCCAACCAAACTATTTCTTCTTGGATTTCTACGGCTATTTCCTTTTTTTACACTTTTCATGGCAAGAGCCTTCCTTCTTCAACTAAGGATCACTCTACTAGAGCTGTGGTTTCTTCTGGTGCTTTTTTTCAAGGGCTTAGATACTAACTCTAATCTAGAAGCAGCTACCTGAACTTCTGTGCATGCCTTTACCAAGCACTACAAGTTAGATGATATCTCTAGAGCTAGGGCTGAATTTGCTAGTGCCATTCTTCATGGCTTTTTTTAGGGGAATCTTCTACTCCTTCCCCCTTCCCAGTTTTCTCTTGAGTTTTGGCACTCTCTTATATGATAATGAATACTGCAGCAGTGAATGTAAGGACATAGTACTGTTGTGTAAAACCTTACCATAACAGTAGATGTTCTTACCTTCAGTGCTGCAGTATTCGCTCCCTCCCTCCATCCCCATAATCTCTTGCCTTCCTGGATGTACTACATGCAACAAAAGAAGCAAACAGACAATCTCAGCCTGAGCAGAGAAAGACCAGAAGGAAGACAGAAGCCATGGGAAAGATGGAGTGACAGGAAAGTGTAAAGTCGTACTAGCAGCATGACAAATACATGACTACTGTATCCCAAGGGCACAAACCCAAAACTGTTTCCTCACCATGAAGATGGGGAGAGGGCTGCACTTTCTTGTGAAGCTCTCAATGGCTAAGCAGTAAACACAAAACAAATACAGGAAATGGGCTAGATATCGAATTCATCTGCTGACATGCAAAGCACTGTACAATTTAAGTAAAATAATGAAAAGTAGCAAGGAAGGAAGTTAAAACTGCACTGTTACAGCATTTTAAACTGATCCCTGAAGCTTACAGAAAAAGGTTTAGATAATTGAAAAGGTACCATAAGACAATGCTATCTATCTCTTACCTAGATAATGAGTGGAAGTAACTAAACGACAGACAACAGATTTGATGCACAATTTGTTTCCCACGGAGACCTCCAAAAAGTAACTTTGAAGGATCTGTTCTGCTGGTCTGGCTGACAGATTGGGAAGTAACAGCAGTGCAGCTGCTGTGGTTGAAGCTGACAAGTACTTGCTTACTGTGGCAGAAATACCCAAAAGAGGAATGCCTGCACCTGGATACAGTAATTAAATACTGATTAACATTAACTGCGAGTTTCACAGGCCAGGCTGGAAGGTGTTAGACCAATGTCCTAGACTAAGAATGAGTTAAGTTAATAACTAGGTAGAGTCTCTGACAGCAAACTACCTGCAATGAGTGAGAAAAATACAGTGGTTTAGAAATGGTGGTGAAACTAAGGTCTTTCTATACAGATATGTAATCTTAAAGCAATACTTCCCGATACCCCAGATGTACATTGTGGGAAAAGAAACTGCTGCTTTAAAATAGGACAGTGTATCACACGTCTGCAGTAAAGCCTATAAACCCAGCAGTAACAGCTAGGTCTTGTTTTGACACAAAAAAAAGTGACTGACACATTTCTAAAAAATTTTAGCAGGCTGTGTGTTCCCAATGACTTACTCACAGATATGGCTACCGGTTTCATGTTACTGCTGCCATAAGTATCTATTTACCTGCCTTACTGTGCAGTGCTTACATAATGTCCTACATCTCTCTTGCAAACAAACTCCCTGAAGGAATAGCTTCTAATTTTTCTCTTAAGACAATGGTAAGGGGAATTTCAGGTCAGTTTAAATTGGGAAATTAAATACTTGAGTGAATTTCTCTTTGCATACAAGGAAGTATCCCAAGAGATAACACATTTTGTGTCTTTTGGCTTTTCCTGATTAGGGGTTGCCACAGCGGAACTCCGGTCCACTAATGATTGGCAGTAGATTTTTACGTACTGGCTTGCTGGGCCTAACACACAACCTTCAACGAAGGAACGCCCATTCATGCATGTTGCTACACAGAAGATGCTCTAACTGAGAATCAAACGGGCAACGTCTAACTGTGAGGCGACAATGCTACCGCAGCATCACCACCGCAGTAATTTTACCATATAAACTACTCTACGTTCTGACGGAGAAAATGTCCCAAGATCCTGTTCATGAGGAAGAGAATGAAGAATGTGATTGTTGTGGACAGACTATTATGTAGCACATGCTAAACATTAGGAACAAGAGTTTGCAGCAAATGGACAACAACAACAATAAAAGGTCTGAGTAAGACGGTCTGGGCATAAAAACTTGGGTAAGAAGCATGGAAACCTAGAATTATATTTTATTTTATTTAAATAGTATATTTTACTTTATTTAAGCTTATTTAAAAGAGTTTTCACCATGAACACATTTCATGCACAGTCTGGGTAAAGAATATGACAAAAACATTTACAGAAATGGGTAAAAACAGAAAAGAATTTCACATGCAGTATGAAAGTATAAAACAATTTGATATGCTTTACCATGAAAGGAGGGTTGATGAATTATACAGCATGTACAAAGTTGTTACAGATTCACCTCCAAAACAGAACTAACAGACAGTACATACACAGCATCTACAAACACTAACAAAATCCAGCTCTTAGATTTCTGTGCAATGGAAAGGAGGATGAGAACAGTGAAGGAATGAGGGAGAGACGCAAGGGGGTAAAGTAATGCAGCCAGCCTAAAATAGTTACACTGGACATATTTGACAAGATGCATTTTGAATTGTCGAAACCTGTAGTAGAAGAAAAAGCCTTTTAGATGAAGAGATGGATACAGCTGGACAAAGGATATGATGGTGTATATACAAATGGACTTGAGAGAGGTGCTGTGTGATGGCTTCAGAGTGTACAGCTGGATTTGAGGTAATGGTGCTATTCATATTAAACAAAATCACCTGTATGTGAAGTAGGAATGGTATTACTCGACAGCTAGAAAGACCACTGATGTTAGCTTTATGGCAGAGCTGTTACACAGAAATCAGAAACCGTGTATTCAAACACAAACAATGAGTAAAATGTCACACAGAAAAAAAAAAATCAGTAAAAACTAAAAGTAAAATCAAGCCATGCTAGATTTTCCATTGTGTGATTACTTAAAACCTCTTGCATTACAGGTAACATGGGATATATGCAAATGATCCTTCAGGACATTGGGAGTTTCAGCTATATGGCAGTTCTGAATGTCCATGACTTTTTTTTCAAGTTTGTTATGGACAAATTCAGACCAATAAACCCCTTTGGCAATAAAATGACCCTTGACAAATGGCAGTTAATTAGTTTACGCAGGCTGGTATCCGAGAATTACACTTTCAACCAGGAGGATGAAAACATTTGCAGCTTGTTTAAGGACTATGGATATCCATCAAATTTGTAGGAAGATCTTGTAAAATGGATAAATGAGACTTAGCTGCACTAACTGCAGTCCACTGTTGTGTTGTTCCAACAGCCTGACAAACAGGAAAACGAAGAACACTGATTTAACTCAGGCTTAGTTATTCAGGTAAACAAAAAGAGATTTTTTTCTCTTAAAAAATTAATTGACGGTCACTGAAGGACTATATTTAGGGGTTTCGGACTGCTAGATAGGTAGCAGCCCAGATTTGTGTATAAGAATATTAAAAATTTGAAGGAAATTTTGAAAAGCAATTATGATTTACCAGGCATCTCTAATAATAATCTAAAAATCTAGGCATGAAGTGTTGTGGGGCCTGTAAGCAGTGTATGTATGAGCAGGAAGCTTACAGAACACAGAAAATGATTGCTAACACGGACTTTTAAATGTTCTAGCTTTTAAAATATTTTCAAGTATTAAAGACAAGCTACCTCTGCTGAAAATGGACTTCTACCCAGTCGGACTTTCCTAGTAATCAAATATCAATAAATAAGTAATGTGCTTCTACAATAGAGCTGCTCCATACTCACAAGCACAGATAGAGCATCTGCATTACTAGGGAAATAGGCTGATATGCATAGTACGCTAATGACCACATCTGACAAGTAGCATAATAAGCATTCTATGCAAATGACCACATAATGGCACGGAAATAAATGAATGTCAGCATACAAATGACAGCCACTTGTATGCACATGACAAACTTAAACATGGGCAAGTGACTCCGCAACATATAAACATGACTGCAGTGAGCATCAGTAGTGATATATTCTGAATGCCAGAATTTTCTGATGTACAGGAGCTTCACTCGCAATATGACAGTAGGAGCAGCATCACATTTAACAGAACAGCATCTATTTGCTGCCACATTTTGGCGACAGTCTCTGGAATGTTGTGAAGCATCACAGCCTACATTGTACATGGATGCACCAGTGGCTAACATATCTCCTAAAAGGAAAAAAACACTGCCAGCTGCTGCTATGTAGACAGAGACACCAAACAGGTTTGTTGACATGGTCCTCTTACATTGAATAAAGGGGATTTGTGGATTCCCTACCCCAGCAGACATGAACGTTTGTGTAATATTAACCAACTTTTACTACAGGGACCATTCAATATGGACATGGGAAAGAAAAAGACATTTAATATGCTTCAATATTTAAGCAAAGGAGAGAGTAAAACTAATCACCACAAAAAAGCAGTGCCAAAGATATTTGAAAAGAAATACATGCAAAGGCACGCAAATATGAAAAATGTCACAATACAAATAACAAAACAAAGACAGAACGTAGAAAAGAGGATTAGTAATGGAGAAGTTAAAAAAAATACACTACACTTCGCTCAGCTAATAAACTTCTAGTTTCCTCTTTTAAATCTAACAACAAAGCCGGTGATTCACTTTCCTCAAATACTGCAGGTAAAAACTGGAATCAGTTTCCCTCTAAATTATCAACCCTTGCTTCAACTTCCCTCTTTAAAAAAACATCTTAAAGAGCATCTGAAAACTCATTGGCTTTGTCCATGTACTAACCCAGACTGATATCCTTTTCCCCTTCCTGCTCTATTCCTCTAACCTATGCCTCCAAAACTAATTATTACTCTTTTCTTCACAACATGACGATAAAATATAACTTCTTTCTTTCTTAACTGAGTTGTGCTCATAGCTTCTAGTGTGTTTGATATATTGTTTAGTATAACTTTTACTAAAATTTTTATAGTCTATAATTTTTACTGCTCTGTTGAACAATGCTGCCTCTGTATTGTGCTTTTATCATGTTCTTGTATAATTTTATTTTGTCACTGTTCATGCTTGGAGCTTTTCTCCCCGGGCCTCTACTGAAAATGGACATATATCCAGTTAGACTAGCCCGGTCAACAAATGTAAAAATAAAAAAAAAATAAATAAAAATAAAAATAAAAAAAAAAATTAAAAAAAATGTATATTGCAGAGCATGTACTTTTTTCTCTCCAATTACTCCAGATTAATTTCTGTTAAGGGGAATTACAATTGTAATACAAAAGACATGTTTATATTGCCTTTTGTTTGTCCTGTCTGGCTTTTTATGTCTGCAAGATGGTGGGACCACTAAAAACTAGGATTTACCAGCACATTTATGCATCAAAAAATGAGTAGTGTTAATCTCCTATATAAACATTCTGCCCAGTATAGTGATTTTAACAGGTTAGCTTTCATTATTTTGGAAAAAGTTCATTCTAAAAGGGGGAGACTTGGAACTGTACTGGCAGTTGATGTTTAATGCATGCACCTCTTCCGGGATTAATGACAATTTCTACTAAGCCCATTTTGAGGATCAAAGCTGCCAAAGTGTGATATTTTAACTTACTTATTTTTTAATTTACCTATTTTTATGTTTATTATACACACATTCATCAATGAGTTTTTAATATTTTTTATGTAAAATATTTTTTATGTGGTATTTCTTTAAATGTGAAGTATGTATTGGCACCTTTAAGGCTTTTTAAAAGAAGGAAGCAGTTTGCTACACTGTTTCTGATGAATTTCCAGGTTTAGTGGAATGAAAGTGCTTAAACAGTAAATAAAACAGTAAACAATTGCCTTTTGTGGCATCTGGTACAGCATTTTTTATTTTTATTAAGTTTATGAGGACAAAGAGCGCAATATAGGAAGAAGAAAGCCTTCCCCTGACCTGCTCCACCACTGGAAGGCAGAGGTTAGGGAAAGATTGCCTTGAGCCAGAAGCCTGCCTGGGAGACGTGACAGGGTCTTCAGGCAATGGAGTACCTGAATTATGAAGCAATCACTTCAAATGGAAATCAAGTTGTCAGACATATGTATACTACTATACTGTATTTTTTCTCTTTCTCATTTTGTTCACACCTTCCACAGGAACAGCTACGGTGCCAGATGTGTAATAGTAGTGGCCAACTGATTCTGCACAAGCCAGTGTGCATGCTGCTGGGTCACAAATCCTTCCTCTTTGCTGAAGGATGAAGGTGACCCTGTGAAAAGTAAGTTCAAGGACTCAATGATGGCTCCTGTTGCCACTTCACTGAAGTCAGTAGCAGAATTCTTCTACTACCAGTGCCCCAGAGGATCAGCGGTTGCTGGCATTTGAAAAAGTGGGCCAGTAGCTGGACTTCCACATTGAGACCATGGAAGATCTCCTTGTTTAGCTGATCGAGCTTCATGACCTGCTGGATCCATCTGTTAGGGCAACAGAGGCGGAGACTGCCCATGGCATAATTTACAGAGGTGACATGCCTAAATAAGCTGTAATCTGGTCTGGTCAGAGATGCTCTTTGTACCCCACTCAGTCCCCCAATAATGCGGGTTCTTTTACCATGTGTGTGTCACTCCCACACCACTTGTAATCCAGTGCGCTCTATCACCATTTGTCCTCTTTCCATCTGTATATCTCCAATGTTGCCCCCCTTTTGTGCCCACATCTCACTTACCTGTCTCCCCCCTGTATTTTATGTTTTTTTGCTTGCCCATGCTACATTTCCTATTTTCTCATTCTAACCCATACCTTTTCCTTAACACAATTCCCCCCAACCTTATTTTAGAAAAATTGAAAACAAGACACCTGCCCTGAAAGAAATATCCTCTTTTCTCAATCTCTCTTCCCTTCAGGTTAGCGTCTCGGCTTGCTTTTGCCCCATTCCTGGCTTTTATACCTCTCTGTTTCCTCCTCTTTTATATGATGAACTGAGCTGGCACTTTGTTATACTGGCCAGTACCCATGTTGCAGCTATGAAATACTTCAATATATAGTGGAGATAAAAAGTTTGCACACCCCTGTTAGAAGGCCAGGTTTTTGTGATATAAAAAAATGAGACCACAATAAATAATTTCACAACCTTTCCCACCTTTAATGTGACCTATCACGTGTACAATTCAATTTAAAAACAAATGTGTTAGGGGAAAAAATATAAAAAATGAAAAACGTACAATAAGCTGGTTGCATAAGTTTGTACACCTTTAAACTAATATTTTGTTGATGCAACTTTTGATTTAATTTCAGCATTCAGTCTTCTTGGGTAGGAGTCTATCAGCATGGCACATCTTGACTTGGCAATATTTGCCCACTCTTCCTTACAAAAGTGCTCCAAATCTGTCGGATTGTGAGGGCATCTCTTGTGCACAGCCCTCTTCAGGTCACCCCACAGATTTTGTATTGGATTTAGGTCTGGGCTTTGCCTGGGCCATTCTAAAATTTTAATTTTCTTCTGGTGAAGCCATTCTTTTGTTGATTTGGATGTATGCCTGGTGTCACTGTCATGTTGAAAGGTGAAATTCCTCTTCATCTTCATCTTTCTAAAAGATGTCTGAAGGTTTGGGGCCAAAAGTGACTGGTATTTGGAACTGTTCATAATTCTCTCCATCTTGACTAAAGTCCTAGTTCCAGATGAAGAAAAGCAACCCCAAAGCATGATACTGCCACCACCATGCTTCACTCTGGGGATGGTGTTCTTTTGGTGATGCGAAGTGTTGTTTTTGCGCCAAACATACCTTTTGGAATTCTGGCTAAAAAGTTTAACCTTGGTCTCATCAGACCATAACACATTTTTCTACATGCTTTTGGGAGACTTGACATATTGTTTTGCAAAATTTAGCTGGGCATGGATGTTTTTCTGCTTAAGAAAAGGCTTCCATTTTGCAACGCTACCCCATAGCCCAGACATATGGAGAATACAGGAGATTGTTGTCACATGTAGCACACAAGTACTTGCCAGAAATTCTTGCAGCTCCTTCAGTGTTGCTGTAGGTCTCTGGCAGCCTCCCTGACCAGTTTTCTGAGTTCTTTGCAATGTCACTGTTGCCCCATATTTTCTCCACTTTTTGATGACTGTCTTCACTGTGTTCCATGGTATACCAATGCTGTGGAAATTTATTTGTACCCTTCTCCTGAGTGATACTCAACAATGAGATCCCTTTGATGCTTTGCATGCTCTCTGCGAACCTTGGCTTTCGCTGTAGCAGGCAACAGAGTACATGTCAGAAAAATCCTACTAGGACAGCTGAACTTTATTTGAGGTTAATCAGAGTCTCTTTAATTGATGGCAGGTGTGTACCCAAAAAGACTGAATGTTGGAATAAAATCGAAAGGTGTTTCAACAAAGTATTAGTTTAAGTGTGTTGCACACTTATGCAACCAGCTTATTGTACATCTTTTATTTTTTTATATTTCTTCCTTTAACAGATTTGTTTTTCAATTGAATTGAACAGGTTGTAGGTCACATTAAAGGTGAGAAAAGTTTTGAAATGATTTATTGTGGTCTCGCTTTTTTATATCACAAAAAACTGGCATTTTAACAGGGGGGGTGTAAACTTTTTATATCCACTGTAGATGTAGATATATATATATATACATATATATATATATATATATATATATATATACACAAATATACATACATATATGTATGTGTGTATACATAAACACATACACACACAGGTGTGCGTGTGTGTGTGTGTGTGTGTGTGTACATTTCATTTTATTTTTAACTTGTTACCATTGGACCCATTTCAGCCTCAGCCTGGGGAAAACACAAGAAAGACATAACATTATATATAGAGAGAATGACAAAATGCAAAATATACACACATTACATACAAACTGAATGTTATGGTTGGCTTGAGGGTATAAAGGCGATAGATAAATGACATTTAGAGTAACTATATATATATATATATATATATATATATATATATATATATATATATATATATTTATATTATATATATATAGAAACACAAAATGTGTGTGTGTGTGTGTGTGTGTGTGTGTGTGTGTGTGTAAAGATGGAGTGCGAGAGATGAGACGTGAATGAATGGGCAGAGCACATGCATTTACTGCATTTCATTTACTGGATGCATAAAAACTGAAGAAAACAAATAAATTATATTTATATATTTTGCAATGATAAGATCTGCACCAATTAATATGCAACACCATCTGTTACTTAGAAAATACTCCTGTAAGAAAATACTCCTGTAATATAATGATGACTGTGGTAATATTTCAGACAAGCGCTATGACTTGAAATGTGAATAAATATGTAGATTGATGTACATTGCTAAACATATGTGCACTTTGCCTAGGTCATGATTGATAAAATTGTTTGGAGCAGTTTACCTAATATAGTATAGTATACACCGGAATATTCTGCTACCACAGAACACCTACATATAACTCCTACATATAACTCTGTGGTTCAGTACAGTCGGATCTCAAGATCTCATTATCCATATGTGGAGCTACACAAATGCTATGCTTTGTTTTCTCTTAGCACTGTGTGATTATTTTTTTCATGGCATTTTGCCCCGTGAATGCCTGCCAATCACTGCCCCCCTCCTGACTGGCCATTTATTCCACATCACCAGAATAAAGGTCAAACAGGAGGGCCATCATTTTGGCAGTCATTAGGTTTAGGATTTTCTTATACTGAACATCCACACTCATGCCCAATTTCATAAGAAAAGGGAGGGGGCATACATCAGCTGACTGTGTTGGTTGTCCCTCACTTTGGTAAAGGGCACTGCCATCAAGCAATCAGCCCTGATCTCCCATTCTCTACCGTGAGTGGTAGCTTCCAAGGTCCCTATCAGAGGAATTGCACCACCTCATAAACTCACCCAATGCCTAACACCCACCTACCCTTCCCCCCAGAGGGGATGGGGCATTCCCCTTCACTCCTCACCCTCCTGGCCTGGCACCTCTAGTGCCACGGCTGCTAATCAAACCCTGACCAAAGCTAGGCCAGTAAGAGGGAATAATTAAACTCCCACATCATGGAGCAATATGGTACAGCAAAGGATTTAAGTGAAATAGCAATTTCACACAATTTCAGCTCTGGAGTGCCAGGTTATTCTCCATTTTAGATGTGCATCATAACCTATTCAACATATAGTTGAATTGTCACTCTGTCACAATTTTTGTGCATTAAAGTAGAACTTGGTGATATGCGATGCTGCACCATACAATTTTGGTTGTGGGAGTCAGATACTGTGATTGTGTGCTGAAGAATGCTTCATTTCTTCCCTGTAACACCTTCCAGCAAAGAAAAATTAAACTTAACTGTAATTCAAAAGGCAATGAAACCACTAAGCAGAGATACACAGACTTCTCAGTGAATTGATCCAGAGGTACAAACATACACCAAAAGTCTTAAAAACTTGATTTATTTAGCGCTTTCATTTCTCTGCAATAGAAACTTCATCAGAATCTGATGAAGTTTCTACTGGAGAGAAACAAAATTGCTAAATAAATCAAGTTTTTAAGACTTTTGGTGTCTTTTTGGTACCTCTGGATTGATTCACTGAGAAGTCTGTGTGTCTCTACTTAAAAATTAAACTTAATATAGATGGGAAAAGGGCCATTTGCCTGCTAAAGCTACAGTTCTCCACTGTCATTATTATTAATTATTATCTTTATTATTATTATTCATGTACCTGAACCCAGTCCTTCAGTTTAAGAATTAGGTACAAAAAGTGGTAAAGCAAGTGTATGGCTGGTTAGCATTTTACTGTCCTACGTTGTTACACAGAAACAATAGATTTGTTGGTTAAGTCACACAGATTAATGTACATTATGCAGCACTTTTGCATGAATGCCATTTAGGGATCAAATTGTTAATGCAAATCAATATAAAAGGACTTCTGATTTTTACTGTGCAAGATAATTTTATGAATGCCATTCATATCTCTCGACATTTTTGTTCAAGAATTCTGGACATCAGCAAACAAAAAGTGTGGAAACGAAAGCGCAAAATCATGGATAGATTTTAAATATTAGTCTTAGAAAAGTACAGTTGGGTACACTTACCATAAATGTAGATGTTCAAGTGTATTCACTGTTGCAGTCATCACATTTGGGTTATCCCTGCCAGAGTAGCCCTCAGTTGGCCCGAGCACCAGAGGCATAGTATTTCTGCATCGGTTGCTGTCACTTCAGGACTGACGTCAGGTCATCAGTCCTATAAAAACAGGCAGCCAACACCATTACATCAGTTTTTCTTGCCCTAAATATCAGGAGCCCCCAATAAGGAGCTAGGTTTTGGTGGAAGAGCACCACCAGTAGAAAGTAAATACCAAAAATTCCTTGTAAGGAGAGAGAGAGAAGGGGGGTGGAGGGAGGGAAACCAGGACTGCAACAGTGAATAAACTCAGACTTCTACATTTATGATAAGCATACACAACTGTACTATGTTCTTTGTGTTTTACTGTTGCAGTCATCATATCTGGGTTGATTCCCAAAGCTGAAGAAAAGGGTGGAGGCAGTCAAGAAGACTGGAGGCTGACTAGGATCCCCTGCAAGACTTCAGTGGCAAAGCCTGCCCTGGATTTGGAGAAGATAGGCAGGTGGTAATGCTTGCTGAAGGTATGAACAGAAGCCTATGTTGCAGCCTCCAGGATGTCATGGTGGGGACCCCTCTGAGGAAAGCTGCAGAGATGGAGGTTGCTCTGGTGGAATGTGTCCTGACCCCCTTGGGGAGAGGTTTCCATGATGTTTGTAGCAGAAATGGATGCAATGTGCTATCCATTTGAAAATTGTTTGTTTGGATATGGCCTTGCCCTCTGCTCCTGCAGAGAAGCTGACCAGCAATTGATCAGTTTTTCTAAAAGATTTAGCCCTGTCTAGGTAGAATCTGAGCTGTCTGTGCACTTCTAGAGAGTGCAGAATCCCTTTTCCCCTTGTTTTGTGGGTTAGGGAAAAAAATGGGGCAATGAATGGATTGGTTGAGAGCCACACTGGACACCACTTTTGGCATGAAGGATGGATTAGTCCTGATGGAGACCCTGTCAGCATGGAAAATGATGAATGGCCCTACAGCCATAAGTGCGTGTAGCTCTGATACTCTTCTAGCTGAAGTGATGGCCAGAAGCAAGGCTGTCTTCCAAGAGAGGAATTTTAACTCTGATGAAGCTGCAGGTTTAAAGGGGGGTAGGGTGAGCTTTTCTAAAACAAAGTTTAGGTCCCAAGTTGGAGTAGGAGCTCCTCTGGGTGGCCTCAACTTGTTAGCCCCTCTTAGGAACTGTTTGATGAGAGGGTACGAGAAAAGAGGTGGCTCTGTACTGAAATGAGCAGAGATGGCAGAGGCATGAATTTTAATAGAAGAGAAGGATAGATCCTTGAGTAGTAGGTCTGCCAGGTAATCCAGGATGAGAGGTAGGATGGGCTGTGCTGTTCTGGCTCCCTTAGCCTGGATCCAGGTGCAAAACCTTTTCCACTTGTCACATAAGACTTTCTAGTGCTGGGGCGTATGGCCTCACGTACAACATTTAGAACTTCTTTGCTTAGACTGGCAGCTTGAGGAGAGGTCAGGGAAAAAGCCAGGCTGCCATATTGAGGATCTACGATTGGGGATGCATGAATTCTCCATTCCTCTGGGTCAGGAATGTTGGGATCTGAGGTAGGTGCCATGGTGGCAGGGGTGACAGGCTGCGCAGTAGTGGGTACCAGTGCTGCCATGGACAGTCTGGGGCAATCAGGACTGTCCTTGTTTTTTTCCTCCCTTATTTTGATCAGTACCCTTGAAATGAGTGGTAGCGGGGGGGGGATGCATAGACTGAGAGGTTTACCCACTGGAAGGATAGAGCATCCACTTTCCAGGCCTTGCTGTGAGGTTCTCTGGCGCAGAATATGCTGAGCTGGTGAGTGGAGTGGGAGGCAAAGAGGTCTACCTTCAGGGTGCCCCATTTCTGGGTTACAAGGGTGAAGGTTCTTTGGTCTAGCTGCCACTCGTGCGGGTCTAGCAGATCTCTGCTTAGTCTGTCTGCCAAAGAGTTTAGAGAACCTGGCAGGAATTGTGCTAACAGGTTGTTGCATGGCTGCAGCCGTGTGCCAAAGGGTCATGGCGAGCCTGCACAGAGGATAAAAGTGAGTCCCTCTCTGCTTGTTGATGTACCACATCACTGTGGTGTTGTCTGTTTTGATCAGAGGCCCCAGGGAGAGTAGGGGTCTGAAAGCTGTCAGGGTGTGCTGAACAGCTAGCATCTCTTTTTGGTTGCTGTGCAGATGTATTTGATTTGGGCTCCATTGGCCCTGAATGCACCTGCCGTCCAGGTGTGCAACCCAGGCATGGTCTGATGTGTCTGTGGTGAGGGTCTGGGTGGCATGGGGAAGTGAGAAGGGAAGTCCCTTGTTGTGGTAGCATGCTGCTGCCCACCAAAGAAAATCTTTCCTTAGGCAAGGTATCATTGGTATAAGAGTTGCTGATGCCAAAGGCTTTTTAGGTACCAGTGTAGTTTCCTCATATTCAGTCTGGCATATGGAATGAGCAGAATGCAAGAAGCCATGAACCCTAGAGCTTGCAGGATTTTCCTTGCGGATAACTTGGTCCTGGTGGCTAGTTGAGAGAAGTAGGTTGTCAGGTATGTTTGTTTTTCTTGTGTAAGGAATGCCATCTGGGATCCTGTGTCCAGGCTTGCTCCCAGGAATATAATTTTTTGAGTGGGTACTAGTTTAGATTTCTTTTCATTGATAGTATACCCCAGGGAGGTCAGTAGGTCCTTTACATAGGTCATGTGCTTTAGCAGCTTTTCCTGACTGTCTGCCTGAATCAGGCAGTTGTCCAAGTATGGATAAATTTGAATATTTTTTTGCCTGCAAAACGCAATGGTGGGAGCCAGATATTTTGTGAAAACTCTGGGAGCAGTGGATACGCCAAACAGAGGTGCAGAGAACTGAAAGTGCAGTGATCCTACTCTGAAACGTAGGTATTTCCTGCAGTGACGGAGACCTGGTTCAAGGCTCCAGACAGCACCCCTGCACTACCAGGCTATAACTCATACCACACTTTTCGGCCATGTAACCTGGACCGAAACACCAAAGGCGGAGGTGTGTCCATATTCATTAAGGATATCCACACCACCAGGCTAGTTGCTCAGCACAATGCATCCGAGGTTATCCAAGTGCAACTAACTCTGGGCAAAACTGCAATCCAAATTGTAGCTTGCTACAGATCCCCCACCATGCCCCAGGATTCCCACTCCTCTTTTCTTGATGTATTGGAAAATATTAGGGTTCAACCAAACACCCTAATAATGGGTGACTTCAACTACCCCACCATTAACTGAGAAAACTACTCGTGTACCAACTCCTTAGCTCAACGCTTTCTGGAATTCATAAACTCCAATGCCCTGGATCAACTTATCCACACTCCCACCAGGGGAAACAATATCCTTGACCTAGTCATTACCAACATGAGTGACCGGTGTTCTACACCTGAAGTCAACTCCTCATTGGTCCGATCCGACCATAAGCTAATCACCCTTGATATCCACATCCCATCCCCACCCCCCCCATTAAGGAAACCACAGTAAAATATTTCTCCAAAGCCAACTTCATGCTTCTTAAAACAGAAGTGGTGAACTTCATGACATCCATGCAGATGGACAATACAGTTACAACTGCTGAATCCTACACAAATGCACTCTATAAGCACTTACACGAGTTCATGGATCGTGCTATCCCAAACAGCACCGAGATGCTATCCTCCAAAAAAAGGAAACCAATCTGATGGTCCCCTGTACAACAGAAGGAAGAAACTGTTGCAAAAGAGAGTAAAATCCCATGAGTGGAGGCACTCCCTGGTCAGCCTCAGTAAGAAGCTGAGATCCCTTATAAGATCCTCCAAAGCTAGCTACGAAAACAAAATCGCCACTAATTCCAAGGACAACCACAAAGCATTCTATAGCTATGTCAAGAATCTCGATGGCAATACCCAGATCTGCTCTGAGTTACAGCACAAAGGCACAAAAATTACAGAACCAACTGATATTGCCAACATCCTGGCAGATAGGTTCAGTGCTAACTTTACCCCCCTCTCACCCCCTAAAGGGCCCATATCTATACAGGAAGAATGCAGAGTCCCTGTAATCACAACTACGCAGGTAAAAGTTGCACTCTCTAAAGCCAAAAACACAGCATCCATGGGACCGGACAACATCCCAGGCTGCGTTTTACACGAAATTCAGAATGAACTGGCTCCCCACTTAAGCACCATGTTCAATAATAGCCTTGCATCAGGCTTTGTGCCCACTGAATGGTGCACAGCAACAGTTATCCCACAACACAAAGGGGGAGCCACCACTGATCCCGGGAACTATCGACCTATTAGCCTGATGAGCAAGGCAAGGCCATGGAGCGTATCATCATGGAACTCATAAACAAAGACATTGTTAACCTCCAAACTCTTGACCCCACCCAGTTCGGGTTTGTGAAAGGCAGATCATGCCTCCTGAACCTGATCGACGTCTTTGAGGCAGTCACCAAAGCCGTAGATGAGGGTAAGGTGGTTCATACAACCTATTATCAAGCTATCGCCCTTCCACACTCACAACGTTTGAGTTTTTCTCATTAATGCTGTCTTAATTGCAGCATTAATGAGAAAAACTCAAACATTATGAGTGTGGAAGGGCAATAGCTTGACAATACAGCCCATATCTGAAGAAGTGACGAAACGAAAACATATGTTTTGAACGTCAATGCTGGTGATTTCAATAAAAGTGTGATTTTAATTGATTCTGTGTGTTTACGCTGTCGAAAAACACGTGGTGCATTTGGCGATTTCTTCACTGACTGGGAGCTTTATTGTGCGTCTCTGGGTTCTTGTTTTGGATTTACTGGTTTTCATTGGAGCCTTTGCATCTTTTTGTATTTATTAGTTTTCAAATGAACTGTAGACACAAAATAAGTCATCGGTCTGTGCCGAGTATCGGTAATGCAACGTACTTCCTCTGAAGCCGGTGCCTGCTCAGCGGCACCGGACCCATCCAAGGTAGAGACATCCGCAGGATCCATAGTCGAAGAAGAGTCTCTTGGCATACAGGAATCCGAAAGGGTTTCGGTAGCAGCCTGTGAATCCACAGAAGCAGGCATCAGGGGCTGCGAAAGCACCTCACTGAGGACCGGAGAACTGACAACTAGTTTAACGGAAGCGTCAATGGCAGTTTAGGACCTGCGCGGTCTGTCTCTGTCTTTATCCTTATGTTTTTTCAGAAGATCAGCTGTCGGATGGCTTACTGAAGCCATATCGGAAGTCAAGGACTGAGAGCAAAAATATCTATCTACAAAGCACAAAAGCGACAGTGGGGGACGTCGTGGTCTGGGCCTAAACAAGTGACGTAGTAGAAATGAAAATCTCTGATTGGTATTTGCTTTCCACTGGCAAGACAACTGCTAACTTTTTCTGACATCAGTTAGAGCAAGAAAAAAGGATCCCCAATGGGGTACTTAGCTTTAGAAGACTTCAGCTTCAATTCGGAAACAAAAAAACTCAGGTAGTGGGCGACTGACACTTGCACGAACTGCTTCTGCTTTGGGCTCCACGGCAAGAAAGACTGATGTAATCTTGTTGGCTGCCTGTTTTTATACCACTGACATCCTGATATCAGTCCTGAAGTGACAGCAACCGACGCAGAAATACTAAGCCTCTGGTATTCAGGGCCGACTGAGTGCTACCCTGGCAGGGATAACCCAAATGTGATGACTGCAGCAGTGTATCACGAAGAATATCTTAACTGATAGAACAACAGATTTTGCTTTAGCATGCATTTTCTGAAGGATATGAAATCTAACTCAAATATGTCATTATTTAGTGACTGCAGTCTTCAATGATTTGCCAGCAAACCAGAAATTTAAGAGGAGCACGCCAAAAATATGAGTCAAAAATGTGGAAAGTCTATAAAAGTCTGGACAGTTAAGCAGTATAATCCCATCTTTTATTTTTAAGGCATTCACTACCATCCAGAAATGTTTCCATGCTTCAAGACAACTGCTTGTCAGTATAAGGGAATCAGTAAATGAGTCATTGAGGGAATTAATCAACTATACACATGTTACCTGTATAAAATATTAAGCAGCTCGCTGTCCTTTCCAGACCCAGTCTATTCAAGGTAGCATACCTCCTTTTCTCCGTGAAAACAATTACATTCTTAGAAATTGGAGTAGGGTTGCTTTCACTAGTATAACTGGTTTGCAACAGCTATAAAATAGTGATTTTAAAAGCACACAGTAGACTACAAAGCAAACTGCAAAAGGAACTATGTAAATCCAATAAACTCTTCCAAGGATGCGGTGAAATTCTTTATTTTGCAACACGAACGACACAGAACAAAAGTAGTAAAATCCAATAAATCGAGCGCTTTCGCCTGAAACTGTGTCAGGCTTTTTCAAGATGAACCACAAGAAGCTTGGCTTCGTTTAAATAAAGCAGTTAATTATCAATTAACAACAAAACAAATTTAATTAATGACTCTTGATTAAAGTGCTGAGTGCATAGTTATTGTATGTCTTCTGGATTTCCAAAATATAGTTGCCACATTAACAACAAATAATTTTTGGATAATTCGTATTTCCAAAACAACCTCTATTATTTAAAATAGTGTGAATGCAGAAAAAATGTTAAATCTTAAAAATAGTAGTTGTTGAAATGAACTTCTAAATGAACATGTTTTTAAAAAAACAATTTAAACAACAGATGTGCTACGCTACGTACATTCAAACTTGTGCCAATAGCGTTAATCAGTTCTAAACTTATTGTTCCTAATAAACTGACTTACACTATAAATGTGCTACACTACATAAATATAATTTTGCGTGAGTAGTGTAAAACAACTCTCTACCTATGGTTTCTGGTTAATGTGCAAAATTCTTTTGAAATCATTCTGCTTGCTATTCAATACATATATCCATCTTAGTAAAACGAAATTAAAATACTGTGTATATGTATTGTTAACCATGAACCCATGTGTTAAAATAACAATAATGTGTGCACGTAAGTGTATATAAAAAAATCTCTATCTAAAAGTGATACGTGTTTTGGCTGTTATGTACGTAAATATAAATAAAATGTAAACTAGCCAAAAAATAAGCGGGTGTGTTTGTGCTTGTACGTATGTAGGTAGAAATAATGCAACAATTACTGTTGTATAAGTATTGGACAAAAGTTCATAAATAAATGAGTATAATATAATTAATAAATATGTGTCAACAATAAATTAATTTGTTAAAATCTCTATATCTCTAGACTAACACTTAGTTTTACTATTAACATCCTTGGAAGATTAGTGTCCAAAAAAAGGCAGTAATTAAATTGTGAGTAATTGCTACCATTGTTTATTTATACTGCAATTTCACTTAAAAAAATTCTCTTTTCTATCACACCTTATCACCAATAAAAATGGTTAGGCAATCATGTGAGCATCCATCTTATTCTCTCGCTTTTGGTATCTGGTACCAAGTGATCTCATTATCCTAACCTCTGAGGTTAGCTAGAATCTGAAATACCTCTGGGACACAATAAGTTGGTAGGCCAAACACAATTTTTATATGTAAGTTACTTACTATAATGTACTACTTTTGAAGATTATGACACCCACAATGATTTGCACTACTATTAGAATGAATGGTTCTTACTTGCTAAACCTCGAAAGGCATCTGGAATTATATACAACGTGTGGAATTTTTGGATATATTATGCATGCTCCGTATATTACTGTTCATTTAAACTACCATATTGGTATACTATTCTTAGCCAGAATAATTTGTCTTTAAACAGCATAAGCACAACACATTAGCATCAGAAACCAAAAAGTACGGCACACGTTGCAAGTAAAGGAAAAAGATATTTATGTCAAAACGGTTTATTTTACATTCAAAACATATGCAACACAATAAGCACTGGAGCAAACTGCACAGGCATGTTTACAAAAAATATATTCCACAAAATGTAAATTCCATGAACAAAATAAAACAATGGGGTGGCCAAAGTATCTTACAAACATATTGTGAGCCATAACAGCACTGCAGTATAGCCCAGGAATGTGCCCAGTGAGAACACAGATAATGCCAACAGCTACAACACAGTACCCAACATGTCACAGAAAAATTATGCTGAATACGTAAGGGTATTGCATCTGCAAAATCCCAACTTTCTTTCAATGAGTTAGTCTGCCTACTGCCCTTGAACAGCTGCTAATTACAGTCACACAACTCCTAATCTTGCATCTCCATACACTTACACAGATGTGATGTAGTACACAAACTTAACAGTAAGAAAAAAATATTATGGGGAAGCATTACACGTACCTAGCATACAACAGACTTTCTCATTTTCACACACCTGACTCATCCATATTTAACATTTCCCACTGACGGAAATAGCCCACAAAATTATTTTCACAAAAGAATATAGCATTCACCAGTACAAGAACCATCTGTATGGCTGACAGCAGCCATTTCTTTTGCCACTGATTCACAGGTTTATATGTTCCCACTAGTCAGTCAAGCACAAGATCATTTAATGCTTAGTCACTGCAGATTATTTGTCAATTAGGCCTAACCAGGGGTTGATGTAATGGTTACCTGGCCAGTCATCTAAATTAGACTTTGAAAGGCCAGGAATTTATTTTGACTGATATGGAGTAGTAGCTTATTCTAAAGATGGGAGATGCTTTAGGAGAGTATCTCACCAACAGGTCCTACTTAATTTGTGATGGATATTTGGGTCTCTAGAGTGGGTATTAGTAATGTTTGCAATTTACCAGACATACTAAAAGCCAAGCTGCAGCTTGGCATCATTTCCTGCCCTGTGAGTGAGGAAGAGATCACCATGAGGGATTACATAAGGGATAGAACAGAGTGTAGAGCTTTTAGACATGGAAAAGATCAAAATGGTGGAGTCTATAACAGACAGAACACAGTGATAAAGCTTTTAGATATTCTAAAAGCCTTTAAGGTACTTATACCAGTGTGTGTGTGTTTTTTTTTTTGTGATGAAACGTAGTTTCTTTTTAGCTGAACTATGCGCTTGGATAGGTGTATGTCAAAGTGGGCACTATACTTGGTCCTTGGTATAATAAGGGAAGTAGAGGGGGAATATAACTTCCTTGAACTGAAGGACATTCCTTTAGTGATTCATAGGCTAGGTCAATGGATTTTCTAACTATAGTTGCCACATAGTGGTCAAAGGAGACTTTTTTTGTCCATGAACACGTCTAGGTCTCTAATAACAGTATTACTTTTTGGAGTGTATGTTACATATGTGGTAGTTACCATGAATTTGTAGTAGTTAGGCCTTCTTGGAAAACATGTTATGTTAGGTGTTTATGACAGCTCAGAGTTTACAGTCATTTATTTATATATTTTTTATTTTTATTTAGCCTTTGTTGACCAGATAAGCCCAACTAGGCTAGAAGTCATTTTTTCAGGGGAGACCCAAGGTAATATTTATACTACTAAGGAAATTTGGCCAGGGCATCAGGGAGTTTCCTCAAATCTTTTCCATAGGTGTCATGGGATTATTTATATCCACCTGAGTTACCAGAAACTCAAGCAGATGGGGCTTTGGTTTAACATCTCATCTGAAGGTCGGCACACTCAGGAGTGCAGTACCCCCTTTATCCTCTTCATGCTTCACTGCAGTGTCAGCAATTGATCTGCCTGGTGTGGGAATAGAATCCACAGCCTTCTGAACAAAATGGAAGTGTACTATCTGTTGTACCAATGACGCTGTATTATTATCATTACCAGTATCATTAGCAAGTATAACCAGGTAGACACCACGAATGTCAGACTTTATATCAGTGAAGCATATGCTGAAGAGTAGTGCTCCCAGAATGAATTTTTTATGGAATGGATGCTGCCTGTTAACCGATTTTGGATACTGCCAGTCTGAAGATTCCCCTGTTGGTCTTTAAATACCAACAAATCTAAGAAATCTACTGAATGTAAAGAACATTTTGAAGTAAATTTCAAAAAAGGTTTACTGCCATTCACAAATTCCAAGAAAGAAAGTGTTCCTGCATTCCTGTCCATAACATAAACAAGCCGTTCACAAAATTACAATAGAATCTAATGGACCTACTGTATGGTGAATTTAGAATATAGTCCATCTCCTATCCAACCATAACCAGGTTGGCGTAGCTATTGGCACATGACGTGCACTTATCGAAATAAAATTACCCCTTTGGTTTTATGCCATGGTGGTTTCTCTCAGCCTGTTTCTGCTCTGTGAAGTTTGGCTTTTATACATTTTCTTTGTTGTTCTCAAAGCAGTTCATTACCTGGATTCTTTTGTGGACTTGGAACTGTATATCTGTTAAACAATGTACTGCAAACAACATTCAACTGTACATAACAAATCCACTCATGCTAATTAACACAGCACAACAGTCTGTAATACAAACTCAGATAGAAATTACTACCCAAACTTTCCAGGCTGGTATACCAGTGGCAGGGTAAACAAACAAACCATTAACTACAACCATTAACTCCAATACAGGTCAACTGTGGTCAGACGACAGGGGAGAAAAAGTAATGTTTTGTTACATCTTTGTCTTCTATGCAGCATTGATGTCCTGCATATGTCTAAATGGTTATTATTATTTAATTCATTCAGTCACTTACTAAAAACTCTGTTAAACAGGAAGGTAGGCTTGTCCTGGAACCCTTTTTCAGTCACAACCTGGATATAACACAAAGACTTTATAAAGTAATTACAGCATATATCATACCGAGCAAGCATCTTTCAGTGAAAAAACATTAAAAACACAAAAGCGTTAAATCAAACAGTAACCTGAACAAATTTATTAATGTGAAAACATGCTTAAGTGCATGCTGAACATTGCACCTATGTTCAGTCTTTTGTTTTAGTACCATAAGGGTAGAGAGCAGTCTTCATATTATAAGGAGCATTCATTTTATATTAATAATAAGAATGCAAAGGACAACTTTTAATAACTGATGCACACTATTTAGCAATTATTATTGGACATTACAAACAGAAACAACTGAAACTTTCTATGGTGATAGTCATGAAACTAACTCCAAAATATGCAATACATCGACTTCGGGGCTAACATGCTGAGTTTTTCCCTGTTTGGGCTAAAGGGTTCTTGATCCATCCATCCATCTTTCTCTTGATTTAGACAGTTCTCACAATTCATTTATAACAGTAGTACACTAAACTGTTGTTTTACTTAAGAATCCCTGGGGATAGTATCAGCACATTTTTAATAGTAACCCTTGATTTATATTTTTCCATCCTCTGAACAGATTTATATCAGCCCCTTCTTATTTCTGTTTCAGCTTTAGAGTAATTAAAAAAATTGATTTTGTGAAAGAGTAATCACTTGTTAAGCTAAGGTATCTCCTTCCCGAATTCAATGACTTAGTTAGCCAGAAGTTTCAAGCTTCTGACTTGTTTATTTATTTAGTGGAGAAAGAGCTTTTCCTAAAACAAGTTTTGATTGTAGAAGGCTATAAGGCATATGAGCCTGGGAAACAATTTCCTAAAATAAAAGTGTCGTGAGACTTTATGTAAACTCAACATGTTGTGTACTAACCAAGATAAAAGAATCATAAAAATGACACAAAAGGGAATAAACAGCTAAGCCATCATTTTTTCGTGTGTAAGCACAAAAGGAATCATGTTATAAGGAAGACAATACAATCTGGGGATTTAAAAATGTTTTTGTTTACCCCATGCCTACAAATAGTATAGAAGTGGGCAAGCCAAAGTTGGCTCGAGCTTGGTTTGAACCCTAGTATAAGCCACAACTGTCAATCTCGTAGTGCAATAAATCTGAATAAGGCAAAAATGATGGGGGGAGGGTGAGAGAAAGCCCCAAAACTAGGGACAGATTTTAAATATTGCTCTTATCAAATTAGAAAGTAGCTAAAATAACAGGTTTTGCATTAGCATGCATTTTCTGAAGGATATGAAGTCTGAAACATGTTTATCATTTTGTGACTTCAGTCCTCAATGATTTTCCACAGAACAACACATTTTATGAACAGACCAAAAATATGAGGCAAACATCTGGACAGTTGAGTGGTTTATTACAAGCTCAACTCTGGTCTGGGATCCAACAGGTTAAAGAGCCACAATCACATTTTTTTGAGTAACTGTTGATTCAGACAGACCTGCAGGTTAGGTTGTGAGTGCTTTTTGTTAGGTCAGGTCTGCATATCTAAACACCGACATTGACGAGAATACTAGCTAATAAACAGGGTGGTGTCACATGCCAGGTGCTGAAAAGGAAGACAATTTAAGTATTTTTCATTAGACAGGACTGCTGCAAGACATTGTATTTGGGCAATTATTTTATAAAACGATTTGCAGCTCATTTATAGGATGAGGGTTGTACAGGTCCTTTACTACACAGTGCCTGTTATGTTTCCATGGAGGGGGAACGGGGAGGAGCCTGTTTTAGTGAGAGAAGGAGAGATCAGGAGAACTTGGAAAGCACTACCAATGCTAAGGATAGCAAGGGCAGAATTCTTTTGCATTTGTTTTTTACTTAGTTAAGCTCCAGTCTTTCAACTGTCTCTAATTTTAGCTCAATTCTGTGAATCTCTGAGAAGTGAATTAATGTATGTTTGGGAGTGCGTATATGTGTGTTCAAGACCAACATGTTGAAATTGCTACATTACTACAGCAGTAGTTTATTTTTTCTCGCCTCACCATCAATCATTAGATGTGCAGAGAACTTGGTAGACTTTCTGGGAAGTGGTGTGGAGGCATCTTGTACATGGAAGTACAAGGCCATCATATAATTATTGCAGGCAAATAAAAGTGTTATGACTTACTGGGGCAATGTATTTGTTCACCAATCACAAGCTGCAGAAGCAAAATGTTACTGCAATTCATACATTTTTTTCATTCTTTTCTCAGTGAGAAATTAGTGTATGAAAAGGTGCTATAATTTTTGGAGGCATGCAATACATCAGAGCAAAGGGCAGTTATGGTCGATATGGTTTGTTGGAGGGTAGTATTTATCAAAGAGCAAAGCCTGCCATTAGTAATATATTTTGTAGCAACTTCACAGTCAGAAGAGGTGTACCTTCTCAGAAAGGGTACAGCCCACTGAGACAGTTTGTGTATTTTGTACCCAAATAGGTTATTAAGAATACTGCTTTTTTATTTCTGTGGATTGCCTTAAGGGAACTGAAATATAGGTTCTTACATAAAGCTAACAAATTCAAGGCACTGTCTAGTTTTTACCTTGAGGTTGTTTTGAATATTTTTTTTACAAAGTGTGGCTGAGCTACTGTGCACTAAAGCATCATTAGAACAGAAGTGGAAAAACTGAACTTTTTTCACGAGTCAGGGCAAAATTTCTGTTCTTGCATAGAGAGTAGCATATTTGTATGCTATTGCTTACTACAACTTTCCCATATTTCACTGTCAAAAGACCTGTAGCTTGAGCACAGTGAAGAATGGGTGCAAGCTGTTAGGAAGTGTGATCGACACACCATCACCATTCCTTCATTTGAGCGTATGCTGGCAATGTCAATGTCTGTTTGGCTGTAACTGTACCTTTTTTTTTACTTACTTAAATAATTGCCGCTGGACTTGCAGATGTAGATATTTTTATCAGAGCTACTGCTGTGATTGTCTGCTCTGCCTTGGCTCTTGGCTTTTATTAGGCTCTAAGAGCCAAGACAAACCCTTGTTTCGGCTATGGCTCGACTCTTCTTCAAAAATACCAGGCTTACCCACCTTTAAAACTATCAGTCCTTGATACCATGTGACCACTTACACCTCTTTTCAAGGTGGGAGTCATCTGCAACGTGACCCTCAAGACAACCATGACAGACTTTGTTAATTTTTGATTTCCCCAGCAGCTGATATAAATGTATGTAGATGGTAATAACTGAAACATCTTCCTCTATGTGCATGCATGTATCCTTCTGTAACTGCAAAATGAATGCCACCTTGTAAAAACTTGGCACAATCAAGTAAATATACCTGCCTTATGCAATGCACTGTGTATACCTCTGTCTCCAGCATGCAATGGCACTGCAGCAGATCAGACCATCTCTTTATCCAGGACATGCAACTTGGTGCTCGTCTCTCACTCCTACCCTTTGTTCTTACATTTTCCAGTATCCACATCATGAGATGATTGCATGTTAGCTGGTATGCAGTCAGGGTTCTATCTCTCTGTGCCATGGAGCTGTCTTAGGATATAGGTGTCCTTTAAACCTTCAGAGCATCTATCACTGTACTTACCCACTCACCAGCTGTAGTAATCATGACACCGTCTAATTTGACTTACAGAATGTGTATCCAAAACAGACTGAGTAAGCTGCATGCAGAAATATATGCAAGCATAGAAACACATCCTCAAATAAAGACTTTCTTTTGGCTACCCTTTCAATCGATATACTTCAGAATCACAGACCTTAAATAATACATTCTTAACTACTCTTTACATATTCACTATACATCCAGTCATATCACTCAATTCATTCTTAAATAATATTCAATCCAAATTATATCTGAAGCATTACATTGCTTAAGATAAGCTTTATACTTCAAATTAATCACTTCATTCAGCTCCAAAATTAAGGCCATCTGGCCATAGAGTATTAAACTTTAAAATATTGTATAACTCCAGGAAACACAAAAAAAAAGCAGTTACCACCTTTGTTAAATAAGATGTGCTTAACTGACAAAACTTGAACAAAAAAATCACCATTTCATCATAGTTTTCTTTTACACAATGTACTACAGATTTAAAAACTTTTCCAAATATAACATCTCGAAAATGCTCCAGAATTCTCTATTTCATAGCTCTCTTTGTCTGTTCTACATACTGCATACTAAAGGACAATTACATCTAATGCCATACACAGCCCAAGGACAACTACCTGTAAATCTGCTGGCATTAATCCAGACACCACTGATATTTAATTTCTCATTATTCAGAACTTTATTATATAACCATACATTATCTACAGGGATAAGAGCCCTTTTCTCCCTTAACTTCTTACATCAAAAAGAGTTCTGTTAATAAGCATGTCACAAAAGCTTCTAGTTTTCTTACAAGAAAACACTGATTTGTATATGCAACAGAGGTTTTAGTGCATCATTAGAAAGCACAATATTCCAATTTGTCTTTAGAATCTGTTTTAAACACGGAAAAAAAAACTCGTCAAAGTGCTCACAAAATACAGATCCTTTTTGTCTGGATTTTAAACACAATCTTTTTAAATTAATTACAAAGGCAACTGGCAAAACACTTGCATTCTGTGCTTAATCTGTTTGCAGCCCAATGAACAGTAGATGAGAAGTAACCTCGCCTACCTCGCCTACATAGTTTACAGCCTTGAGGTCTAAATTTAGAAACTGAATGGGAGCACTTCATAAAACGTATAAAGCAAAGAGAGAAATATCATTTAGGAATTATTTATTTGAGTAATATGACTGGATAGAGAGTTAATGAATATTCAAGAATATATCATTTTTCTTTAATTTTTTTCATTTAATTTTTGTAAAATATTTTTCTTTCTTGTGGGTGAAATGCTAAGACATCAAATGATTAAAAATATTTTAACAAATGCCTTATGTCTGCCTCCTGTATTCTAGAACTCTGCCGGTGATTTGGACCCAACTACTTCTTCAAAAAGGTTGCACTAATCTACAGACACCCTTTGAGTGAAAGAGAGCCTCTGACATGCTGATCTTGTGGTAGGGCTTCATATTCAATAAAATCTCTTACCTACAAATTTCTTTCATCTGAAGCAATGCTTCACATTATGGAAACTTATTTGACTCAATAAAGGTATATTAGCAGTGTCACTCTGCAATAATAATTTATACTTTAATAACACTGCACAACAAAGCTTACAGTGTCACCTTCACTGTATCAGAATACCTTTCAGCTATACTGACTTCACACTGTCGTCTGTCTTTCACAACTTGCTACTCTAGAAGTGCTTTCTGCATGCTGAGACCTCCCTATTGTCCTACCTAAACCTTTTTAGGCAAGCTCAGAGAACAGTGTCAGCTTCTCGAGTGTTCAGTATCAAACTCAGTTATTCTACTCTGGTTTACTGCCTGCATTGTATGCCATTCAAAAACCTGTGGTGGTGGTACTGCGGTAGCATTGTCGCCTCACAATAAGACGTTGTCCTGTTCGATTCTCAGCTAGAGCATCTTTTGTGTGGAGACATGCGTGAATGGGCGTACCTTCGTTGAAGGCTGTGCGTCAGGGCTAGCAACTCGGCACATAAAAATCTACTGCCAATCATTAGCGGACCGGAGTTCCGCTGTGGCGACCCCTAACTGGGAAAAGCCGAAAGACACAACAACAACAACACTGTATGCCATTCAAAACGGTGAATGCAGTTTACGTAATGACCATCCATGGTCCTGAGGCTGAAGCAATAGGTGTGACAGAAAAGACAGAGGTAATTGGGAACATATTTTCTAAGAGTGCTGTGAGTTTATGGACTTTAAGGATTCCCTGCGGATGCACTGCCAGTGATGCCTTGTGGGCAGATTGGTGTGATGAGGGAGGTGATGCTTCTGAGCTATGATACAGAATAGGAATTGTATAGACAAGGTAAGGCTTGCTGTGTCTAATTATGGTGGCTGCCAAAAAATAAATTACTAGAAAATCAAAATCTAAATCTAAACCAACTATACTAGAAGTAGTGAGTACAGTAACACAGATAAAACAACTGGAACTGAGATCTTTAGAAAGGGGTAGGAGAAAACTATATAAGAAAAATTGGAATTGTGGGAACAATACATACTGGGGAGGAATGAGGTTTAAAAGAAGGCAGGACTTAAATGAGCTATGTAATGTTTGAGTGAAAATGACTGAGGAAATTATAAGTGATATATAATGCTTACAACTGGGAGTTTGTCAGTATGGTTTGTGATGTAAAATGCTTGCAACTAGAATTGTGTCAGTGTGATTTGTTTTCATTTATATAAATGTATGATTGCCTATGTCATAAGTGATGGTTTAATAAACGTGTGTCTTGTTTAAAAAAGGGCAGCAATTGAATAATTTATGTAATATTGCTTAGGTTATATGATATATAGCAATATATGTGAAGTAGTGAGACCAGCTATGTTATATGGGTTGAAGACAGTGGCATTGACAAAAAGGCAGGAGTTAGAGCTTAACGTGACAGAGTTGAAGATGTTAAGATTTGCACTGGGTGTGACGAGGATGGACAGGATTAGGAATAAGTATATTAGAGGGTTAGCCCAAGTTAGCAGGTTTGGAGACAAAGCCAGAGAGGCAAGATTACGTTGGTTTGGACATTTGCTGAGGAGGGATGCAGAGTATATTGGGAAAAAGATGCTAAGGATGAAGCTGCCATATAACAGGAAAAGAGGAAGGCCTAAGATAAGGTTTATGGATGTGGTGAGAGAGGACATGCAGGTGGTTGGTGTGACAGAGCAAGATGCAGAGGACAGGAAAAAATGGAAACAGTTGATCTGAAGAAGAAGAAGAAGATGTGAAGTATAATGTTTGTAAACAAGAACTTGTTAATAGAGTTTGATTACTTTTATATATTAAATGTGCCTATGTCACAAGTGATAATTCAATAAAGGTGTTTAAAAAAATTATAGGGATTCGAGTTCCTCTCATATACATGGTAAAGTACAAGGGCATGTAACAATTCAGACTAATGCTACATCATTAAAAAAAAAAAAAAAATGAAAGTGCTATAAGGTTGGACTCTGATGTATCAGGTAGTGGTTGTCTGTGACACCCGAAGGAGATTTAAACAACAAAATGAAAAACACGAACTCTCAAAACAATACAGAACAAGGACATCTAGTTAGTTCCAGTAGTAGTAGTAGTACAAATAACTGGGCTAATAAAAAACATTCCAAACACACTAAAAATGCTCCCAATATAGACAACTCCATATGAACTAGATAAGGAGGGAATTCTGGGTGTATTGTGGGTGCTGAGAGCAGCACTCTTGACAAGCATGAAAGACTTAAGCAATACTAACTTCATAAACCTTAAGCAGACATTGACTTAGGAATGTGGTTCATTCCTATCACAGTATTAAAAAACATTAAACATTACAAGAAATTATAAAAATACAAAAACACCCTTTATGCAAATGACTTCATTATTACCCAAACAACACTTCAAAAGTAAATTACTCCTTGCTTGAAAAAGACTATTATGCCTTCTACAATGGTACTCTGATAAATACAGCTAAAATTGAAACTATAATCCTAGGCCTGCAAAAAGCAATCTTCACCAAGACCCATTTAGAAAAGGTTACAGCTTTTAGATACATAGCTATCTAGTAATCTGGTTAGATCAAAACCTATCTTTCAGGCACAATATAAATAATACATCTTTAGAAAGTAACTCAAAAACTCACACTCTCTTACAAAGTAGACTGTTTAATGCTGATATTTGTGAAAACAAAATTATTCCCATAAAGGAATGTAGTCAATCTCTGATTTAACTACTGGATTTCATATACAAGTATGCTACAAATTTCAATTAACCACATTTGCCAATTCGTTTAACTTACAAGTCCAGCAAATGACAGAATTCATTTAAGAAAGCTAAAGGTTTCCCCATCAAATAATGCCAACCCTCTTAACAAGTCTCATACATGAATGCTTACACCTTGACTAATGTTCCACTCCTTCCAACAAAATAACCCTAGTACTACTTCAGGACTCAACACCATCTCTTTTATAATATGCAGTCATAACACATGGATCATACAAGAACCTCATTAGAGGTAATACAGTCTGCTCTGTTCCCTGACCACATCCTGGAACTTCCTACCTCTAGGACCAAGAAACACTGCTACTGATCCCCTACCTTTAAACAGAATCTAATTACTCACCCAACGCTACAGGCTGAATACAACTGCTTTTAACTTAACATTCTCTCTCATCGCCCTACTTCTCCAGTTATCTCCCAAAGTAGTGCTTTCTACTCTTACTTACTCCTGTACTTCCCATCACCTCTCATTTCTCCTCCAAACTAGCAGTAACTGCTAAGTCTTTTATGTCTCCATCATTTTACTGATGCAATCTACTTCATTTAAATTATCCGTAAGACTTAGCCAATAGGCTGCCTTAGTACACAAACCTCTTACAGCCAGCTAAACAGACTCTACAATTTAACTCATTTCTGTATACTTCACAGTGATCTGATGACTAGTTTTGTTTCTTAATGTAGTACATTCACACAGAAGTGTACTCCATGGGTTTATCGGGTTTTTTGCTGGAGTCCCCAGTTTCCTCTAACATCCCAAATGCATGTAAAAAAGGTGTAAACTGCTGAGCCTCAAGCCTGCCCTTTATATATATATATATATATATATACATATACACACATACACACACATATACATACATATATATATATATATATATATATATATATATATATACATATACACACATACACACATATATATATATATATATGGAAACACTCCATATTATCAAATGTTCATAATATTTAGTGTTTGTCCTTTCAGCAGACGTGATCAAATGGTTATTTGAATGATTTTGCTGACAATACTTTATGGAATATTGCAGAACAGCGGAGATTGAGAATTTGCCCATTCCTCTGTTGTGTGATCTTGTAGTTGGTATGTATAATTAGCCGAGGATATGGGGGTACAAGATGGTCCCTCCTCCACCAAAGTGTTTTTGTTGTTATTTTGGGTTTTGATAATGTGGGATCGATGTTATACAGTTCAATATTTGTATACATTGATATTTTATCTACACACACACACACACACACATACACACATACACACACACACATCTATCTAGCAATATACAGACATATATTATATATGCCTTTTGCTCACTGTTTGTTAGGACAGGTACAACTTCAACTGCAAACTTGAACAAGATAAAGTAGGTAGGACCTAGGCAGTCATTACACACAGGTTTATATACAGTAAAATGCAAGATGAATAGTAAACTGACAAAGACAGAACCTGCATCCTGAGGATAACAGATGCCTCTTCACAGAGTATGAATGCAACTTGCAAGAGCCCTGCAGGGTTCAGTGCTGGGATCTGTACTGTTCAGTGTTTACTTTTCTGATCTCCAGACCAAGGAGGAAAGTCTTCTGGCTAACCAAGTCTACAGATGACTGTAAACAGAGTCGTTGTCAAGTTCCCGCTCCACTGATGCCCAAGCCCTTCCCTTACACTCAAATAATGGGCTTTAATAAACTGACAAAATATGTAATATTTTCACATCTGGTAGATAACCCTTCTTCCCAGCTTACAACATAAGTATTACTCCATTACATTATCAGAATGTTGTTATAGCTAACATCCTTTCCTTTCATCATCATATAACAATAGTCAGAAAGTGGTTCCATTTAGTGCAGCTAATTATCCAACAAATATCATGTGGATCTAAAGAGGTTATTTTCCACTTACATGTAGCATTGATTTAGCCTGAGTACAATGCACATAGGTACCTCGACAGATATATAAAACAAGTAAAATGATCACAGAGATCCCCAACTATAAAGATCATTAGCTTAAAAACTCTAAGCTACCAGAACACACTGGAAGGACTGTCCCTTTATTCAGCAAGTTACAGATTCCTGAGGGGAGATCTATGCCTTTTTTTCATGTTATTAGTAACCCAGTGATCATGAAACTATTTCATTTTCAAAAATTAAATAGTCCCACAAAAACCAGAAAGTACAGTTGTGTACACTTACCATAAATGTAGATGTTCGAGTGTATTCACTGTTGCAGTCATTACATTTGGATAATCCTGCTGGCATGTTACCCTCAGTCGGCCAAAATTCCAAAGTCTTGAGTCCTGCATCGGCTGCAGCCCACACCATTTTCTTTAGTTTTTCTTGCCCCAGATGTCAGGTGCCCCCTAAAAGGGTAGCCAAAATTTATATCTATATATAAAAATTACATGCAGCAATATAAACTTTACCTTCATCCACATGTAAATACACCACATAGGTTGTATAAATCAGAGAAGGAAAGATAGATTCCATCAGAAGAAAAGGGGGACTGCAACAGTGAATACACTTGAACATCTACATTTATGGTAAGTGTACACAACTGTACTATGTTCTTCATGTTTCACTGTTGCAGTCATTACATTTGGGTAGATTCCCAAAGATATGGTTGGGAGGCTGGAGCTAAATAGCATTAGGAGCGGCTATGAGACCCTGCAGAACTGCAGTGGCAAAGCCTGCCCTCGATGTAGAGTAGAGTGGCAGATGATAGTGCTTTGTAAAGGTGTGCACTGAACTCCAAGTAGCTGCCTCTAAAATGTCCTTGGTTGGTACTCCCCTGAGAAAGGTTGCTGAAGTGGCTGCAGCTCTGGTGGAATGTGGCCTAATGTCCTTAGGCACTGGTTTGTCATGGTATAAGTAGCAGAAACGAATGCAGTGGCCTATCCACTTTGAAATAGTCTGCTTTGAGATAGCCTTTCCTTGTGATCCTGCAGCATATGCCACTAGTAATTGCTCTGTCTTTCTGAAAACTTTGGTTCTGTTCAAGTAGAATCTAAGCTGTCTGTGTACGTCCAAAGAATGCAGAAAACTTTGGTTCTGTCCAAGTAGAATCTAAGCTGTCTGTGTACGTCCAAAGAATGCAGAATCCTTTCCCCCTTGTTCTGTGGATTTGGATAAAAAGTTGGCAGATGAATGGTTTGGTTAATAGCCACACTGGACACCACTTTAGGAATAAATGTTGGGTTTGTCCTCAGAGAGACCCTGTCCGGATAAAAAATGATAAAAGGTTCCACGGCCATGAGTGCCTGTAGCTCTGAAACTTGTCTTGCAGAAATTATTGCTAGGAGCAGAGCTGTTTTCCAATATAAAAACTTTATATCAGCAGTAGCAGCCGGCTCAAAAGGAGGCAGTTTTTCCAAGACATAGTTGAGGTCCCATGCAGGCATTGGTGATCTCCTTGGAGGCCTTAAATTTTTGGCTCCTCTGAGGTACTGTTTTAATAAGGGATGAGAAAAGATTGATGGCTCTGCATTGTAATGAGCTGAAATGGCAGAGGCATTAATTTTAATAGATGAGAAAGATAGGCCTTTGTCCAGCATCTCAGTTAAGTATTTTAAAATCTGAGGAATATTTGTATCTGTTCATTGTGCCTGGTTCCAAGCACAGAATCTCTTCCATTTTGCAGCATAAGATTTTCTAGTACTAGGCCTTCTGTCTTCCAAAATGACATCCATCACAGCTTTGCTGAGAGGTGTGTTTTGTATGACTACATTATCCGCCATGCTGCCAGGTTTAAAGTCCTGAGCTGGCTGTGCAGGATCTGACTGTTTTGCTGGAACAGTAGATGCGGTACTTGAGGTAAGGTCCAAGCTGTGCATTGAGACAAGCTCCTTAATATTGGGAACCAGTGCTGGCGGGGCCAGTCTGGTGCAATCAGTATCATCTTTGGCTTCTCCTGTCTGACCTTTAGGAGTACCTTGGGGAGGAGAGGCCATATACTAATAGGTTTTTCCAGCTGAAGGATAGGGCGTCCACTTTCCATGCTTGTCTGTGATGAATCCTTGTGCAGAGTCACTTTAGTTGGTAGTTGTGAGGGGAGGCAAATAGATCTATGTCCGGGCATCCCCATTTTCTTGTTATCATGCTGAAGACTTGTGGATCCAGCTGCCACTCGTGGGGATCCATGAGGTTTCTGCTTAGGTATTTTTCCTTCCTGGCAGGCTTGGTAAGTCAATGCTGTGTCCCACAAAGTCATGGCTAGTCTGCAAAGGGGGTAAGAATGTGTGCCCCCTAGCTTGTTTATATACCACATGATCGTGGTGTTGTCTGTCTTTATCAGTAGTTGTCCTGGATGAAGTAGGTCCTTGAAGGCTGTCAGGGCATTTTGAACAGCTAGCAACTCTTTTTGATTGATATGTAGATGCATTTTGTTTGAGGTCCATGTTCCCTGAATGCATCTTCCTGCCATGTGGGCCCCCCAAGGCATAATCTGATGCATCAGTTGTTAGTGTCTGCCTGGCTGGGGGTAATGTGAATGGCTGTCCCTTGTTTCTTTGCCCACCATCGAAACTCCTGTTGCAGGCAGGGAATGAGAGTAATTATAGTTTCCAGACTGTGGCAATGTTGAGTCAAACACTTTTTAAGTACCATTGAAGTTTCCTCATATGCAATCTTGCATATGGAATTAGTAGGATGCAGGATGCCATGAAGCCCAAAGCCTGCACAATTTTTCTTGCAGATAATTGGGCCTTTGTTGCTAACATTTTGAAATACGTAGTCAGTTGCCTTTGTTTGTCTGGCGTGAGATAAGCCATCTGGGCAGTTGTATTTAAACTTGCACCCAGGAATGTTATCTCTTGAGAGGGTACTAGTTTTGATTTCTTTTCGTTGACTGTGTACTCTAGGCATGTTGGAAGTTTTTTCACAAATGCCAGATGCTGTAGAAGGATGTCCTTGTTCTCTGCTTGAATTAGACAGTCGTCCAAGTATGGATATATTTGTATTCCTCTTTGTCTGCAGAATGCAAATACTGGTGCCAGGCACGTTGTGAAGACCCTGGGCACAGTAGATAAGCTAAAGGGCAGTGCAGAGAATTGGTAGTGCATTGAGCTAGCCTTGAATCTGAGGTATCTTCTGCATATTTTTTTGATTGGGACATGCAGGTATGCCTCTTTTAGGTCTAAAGTTACAAGCCAAGCGTTCTTGCCCAGCATGGGCAGAAGCTGCTGCAAAGTCAACATTTTGAATTTTGGTATATCCAGGAATGTGTTCAGAATCGATAGGTCCAGTACTGGCCTCCAGGCCTTGTCCTTTCTGGGTACCAAGAACAGTCTTGAGTAAAATCCTTGTCCCCGCTCTTGCTCTGGCACTTGATGAATGACCCTCATGTCCATGAGGGATGAAACTTGTTTTTGTGCCTCTGCCCATTGATTGTTTGGCAGATCTGGCCAGCTGTTTGCCTTTGGCAGGGTATGAAAATGGAAATTGTTTTTTTCTTAAAATTGCATTTTACCTGACTCTGGCCTAGCACTCAAGTGTGGGGTGATTTATTGCACTGTTCTGACTATTTTGCTACTTGTATATCTCTGCTACCTTGAAACTAAAACAAGAAAAAAAAAATCTTGCTTTTTTCCCACTTTCTGAAATTTAAGAAAGTTCAGTTACAGATTTGCTGTTCTGAACTGTTCGTAAGTTTCTTGGAGGCCAGTGCTTGTTTGGGCTAAAGGGAAGTCTCTGTGTTCACCAGTGGCAGTGGTTAACACTGAGCAGTCTGCCTGTCCCTGTAGGAGTGGTTACTGCCTAGAAACTGTAGTTTTATTGGCCATTTTGGGTCAATTCCAAACTACTTGATCTCTCTCTCTTAAAACCCTGCAACTCTCTTTTGAGCAGCATCGGGCAGTGCCGCTTAAACAGGTTTAAACTATTCCCAGCTCCACAAAGTCTGCTCTTCACTTTTTCCCTTAGAACTGCTCTAAATCTCAAAATAAGCACTCTATTTTCACTCTAAAGCCCTGCACTTGCTCGTATAAGTAATCTCATAGGTAAACACAAATAAACTTAAGCACTACATCCTCTTATACTCCTTTTAAGCACTTGCTTCCTATTGGTTCTTTCTGATCAGTCAATAAGTAGTTCCCTATATTATTAAGGCATGTCCAAAGGTCAGTTTTGGGTATACTCTCCAGTCCAGCTGGTGAATCTGGGAATCTTGAGGCAATGTTACAACTGCCTTATGTATAGAGACCACCCTCTCCTCCTCCCAACAAGCTCAAATATATGTGAGAGATGCAATTATATAGCCAAACTGGAGGCTAAGCTCTCTCAACTCAGTACTGGCACAGCTTGTCAGGAGGAGAAGTTAACCGCACACACCACAAATCCAGTCTCACATAGATCAGCAAACCAAACACATAAACACACAAAAACATACTCGGAGGCTCTAAATAAAAATATGCCTCAGCAGCAGAGACCTCCAAAGCAGACATCCAAGCAACCCCTACCAAGAAACAATACCCACGTAGCACATAGCTCACAAAGTCAGTGTGCCACACAGTCACAGCCCTTAAGGCTAAACAACACACCTAATACACTTGTAATAGGTGACTCTATTGTCAGACACACTGACGTCCCACTCACTAGGCTGAACAAGGAGAAGGTCACTGTAAGCTGCCTGTCGGGTGCCAGGATCCGCCACATAACACAAGCACTCAGGTCACTCCAAAGCAAGTACAAACATGACTCCGTTATTGTCCATGCTGGTGTGAATGACCTGAGATGTACCTCCCTGGACTACATGAAAAAAGACATAGAGGAGCTCTTTGATCATGTAGCCCAGGCCGGTATGACCCTGACCTTGAGTAGCATCTTACCCTCACCAAGAATGATGCCACAGTATAAAGACAAAATGATCAATTTTAACAATTGGCTAAAGTATTGGTGTCATTCAAAGGGGATCCAGTGTCTGTCAGCTTGGGATGACATGCTCGACAAGCCACGTTGCTTCGCTAGGGACGGCTTTCACCTGTCACCCCTGGGTTTTCGAATACTGGCAAAGGCTCTTGCCTCCCCCATAGTGCCTTTTTTAGGCAAGGCTCAAAAGACAAACCCACCTCCATAGACAACACAAAGAAAAAAAAAACTAAGGGTAATGCTGCTCAACGCCAGAAGTATAAACCTCAAGATGAACACACTCGAGACTCTCCTCAGTATGGAGAATATCTATATCTGTGCAGTAACAGAAACCTGGTTCAAGGCTCCCGAGAGCACGACAGCACTAACAGGTTATACTTCATACCATGCATTCCGGCCCCAAAACTCGGACCGAACCATAAAAGGAGGGGAAGTATCCATATTTATCAAAGATACACGCAACTCCAGGTTAGTGGCACTGCACGAAGCATTGGAGACCATCCATGTGCAACTAACAGTGGGCAAAACTGCCTTTCAGTTTGTAGCCTGCTACAGACCACCCTCCCAAACACAGGAACCTCACTCAGCTTTCCTAAGAACACTGGAGAATATGAAGGTCTCTCCAGACACCATTATATTGGGTGACTTCAACTACCCAAACACTGATTGGGAAAACTACTCAAGCCCAAACATCCTCGCCCAATGGTTCCTAGAATTTATAAACTCAAATGCTATGGAACAACTGGTCACCACCCCCACAAGAGGGGAAAACATATTGGATCTGGTCATCACTAACATGGGGTCTCTATGTTCCACACCAGAGGTATACCCCTCATTGGTAAGATCAGACCATAAACAAATCTCACTGGACATCCATATTCCATCCCCACCCCTAACCAAGGAAACCACGGTGAAGAATTTCTCAAAAGAAAACTTCACACTTCTCAAAACTGAGGTGGAATCCTCCAAACCCCTGGGCCAGTGGAAAATACGGCCCAAAAATGCAGAATCCTTTACAAAAGCATTCTATGGACACCTACAGGAATGCATGGAGCATGCTATCCCAAATAAAACCAAGACTCACTCCTCCAAAGGCAGGAGACCTGTCTGGTGGACCCCGTCCATAAATAAGCTATACAACAGAAGGAGAAAGCTACTACATGATAGAGCAAAATCCCAAAAAGGGAAGGCGTCTCTGATCAGTACTAGCAAGAAACTACAATCCCTCATAAAATCATCTAAGGCCAGCTTTGAAAGAAAAATTACACAAGACACTAAAGATAATCACAAGGCCTTCTTTAGTTATGTCAGAAACCTGTGAGGCAACTCCCAGAGTTAGTGCAAAATGACAAAAAATACACTGTACCCACAGACATTGCCAACATCCTGGCAGAAAGGTTCAGTGCAAACTTCTCCCCCCCTTCCCTCCCAAAAGAGCAAATGTCTATCCCAACAGAGTGTAGCCTTCCTGAGATCACAGATGCACAGGTAAGAGCTTCCCTCTCCAAAGCAAAAAACACAGCATCAGTGGGACCAGACGGTGTCCCGGGCTGCATCTTACACGAGCTCCAAGAAGAACTAAACCCTCATATAAAGTCACTGTTCAATCTCAGCCTTACTACAGGATATGTACCCAAGGAATGGCGTACAGCAACAGTGGTCCCACTCCACAAAGGTGGTGCCACAACAGACCTCAGAAACTATCGCCCTATAAGCCTGACTAGCCTGGTCTGCAAAGCTATGGAGCGTATCATCATGGAAATCATAAACAAAGACAATGGGAACCTCCAGACACTGGATCCTACCCAATTCAGCTTTGTTAAGGGCAGATCTTGCCTCTTGAACCTGGTCGACTTCTTTGAAACCATTACCAAAGCCATAGATGAAGGGAAGGTAGTCCACACAGCCTACCTGAACCTCACAAAAGCCTTCGGCACAATACCCCACTTGGGCATCATAAATAAGCTCACCAGCTTAAATATCAACCCCTATGTCACAAGATGGGTTGCAAACTGGCTCAGAGATAGAACCCACATGGTCAGAATAGCAGGTGCCATGTCAGACTCTAAAGCAGTTAGAAGTGGTGTCCCACAAGGCTCAGTCCTGGGACCTCTCTTGTTCGGTATATATCTCTCCGAGGTACAGGCTAACACGGGTGAACTATGGCTGACCAAGTTTGCAGATGACTGCAAACTGGGTGCCATAATCAACTCTCCGGCTGACACAAGCATCCTCCAAAAGGGTCTCACAGAGATGGATAACTGGTGCCAGGGCCATGGCCTAAAGCTAAACGCCAAAAAGTGCATAGTCATCCCCTTTGGGAAAAACAAAGTGCCCACAAATGACCACATAGGTGGTAATCCATTAAGTATGGAAGAAGTAATTAGGGACTTGGGGACCCAAGTAGATAGCAATCTCTCCTTTGACAATCACGTTGCCAAAGTGGTTAGAAAGACCTTCTATATAGCCCACCTTATCACAAAAGGGTTCACATCTAGATCAAGAGAGGTCATTGTGCCCCTCTACTCATCACTTATCAGGCCCATAATTGAATACAATGCCCCATTTGGGATGTACCTTACCCGACACCTGCAGCAACTGGAAAGACCCCAAAAGTATCTCACCAAGAGGATCAAGGGGCTCAAACAGATGCCCTATGCAGTTCGGCTAAAGAAACTCCAGCTCTACTCAGTTGTGTACCACCTAGTCAGAGGCAATCTGTGTCTGACATATAAGGCCATGTCCAACCCAGAATTAATGGACATGCTTCACCTCAGGAAATCCAAATCCCTTAGAGCTACACGCTTCAGGGACTTGAACCTCAGCACAGAAATAAATAGGACATGCTGGAGGGATAGATTCATTTCCCAGAGGCTCCCCTCACTCTGGAACAAAATCCCAATCCATGTTAGGCAGAGCCCCTCAATGACTTTCTTCAAGAGAAATCTTGACGAATGGATGGGAGATCGTAAGTTTACCCCTGGGATCTCTTCTGTTTCCCTGTTTGACAGAGGTACAGTAAACTAACCTTGAAAGGGCTACCTTCTGTGACCTACTATACAGAGGCACAGTCAACTAATTTAAAAGGGTGGCGAAAGCCAAACACACTCTGGCTAGGCTTATAAATGCCCTAGAGCAGATAGCCTAGTATCAACCTATGAACTTGTAGCCTTGTAACACGATATTTAGAACCCACTTGTCCTGGGTTATAATGTGCCAATTTTGAGAAAAAAGTGCTAATTTTCCCCCCTAAGTTTGCTGCCAGGAAATAAGTGCTTGGTGCAGACAGGGGGAAGTCATTGGGACTGCTTCCTGTAAGGTTGTGATTTGTCTTCTCCACTTTTGGAGGTAGAAGCACCCCATTGCTTTGACCTGTATGAACCTTGCACCTGGGATCTGCCTCTAGGGCATCTGGGTCTGCCCCTTTCAGGTCTGTCTGACACAGGAAAGGACTAATTCTTTGTTGGCCAGTGTCTACTAAACCTAGGTGACTGTATTTGTAAGAAATCTTTGACCGTTTGCATAGATTTAGCCTTGTCCTCCATGTTCTTTAACACCTCCTCTGCCTTAACACCAAACAAAGAATCATGCTGTAAAGGTGCATCTAATAATTTAACTTTAACATGATCAGGCAGATTTTGTTCCTTTAACCAAGCATGCCTTCTAATTACAGAACCTGTAACTGCGGCCCTTCAGGAGGCCTCTAAAGAATCAAAACCACATTGCAATGTATGCTTTCCAACTTGTTCAGCTGCATGCAATATATCCTGCATTTCCTTGTTTTCTGCACATTGAGAGTTTAACAACATTTTCTGTTTAAGCAATGTCATGACATGTTGCTGATATTTGAGCATATGAAACTGACAGTTTAAGGCCCTTATAGCCAAGGTAGCAGATGCGTAAACCTTTTTTCCCCATCTATCCAGTGCCCTAGAATCCCTGTCAGAAGGGGTAGGGTTTTTGCAGTGGAAGCCTTAACTCACTTGGGACCCTGAGAAATAGTTTCTGGGTCTGCAGCAGGGTTTTTAAAAAGGAATTTATGTGAGTCAGGAACCCTGTAATATCTGTCAGGCTTAACAGGAGCTGGAGGTAAGGAGTCAGGGGTAAGGCTAGACTCCGAAAACACATCATCTACAATGTCTAACACAGGAGGGATGGCTAGTGGCTTGTGCTGAGGTAGTAACAGGAAATCCCTGAGCCTCTTTTTAGATTCTGAAAAATCTTGGCTCTCCCAGTGGAAATGCTGCCTCATGGTATGTTAGGTTTCCCCAAAAGAATAGTCCTCAGGAGGAGAAGCTGAAGGTATGGATTCTTCAGCATCATAATCCTCAAAGGGGGGAAAAGAATATCCCTGATCAGAAGAGGAATCAGAAGAAATGGAAACCTGATCTGAAGATTCATAATTAGTCTCTTGCCTAGGCCTCTTATCAGTAGGGGGATGGGAACCTCTAATCAAGGTAATCAAGTCTTCGGCCATTTTGAGCATCTGTTTTTTGGGCATGAAGGCCTGTCCACGTGGCTCTTGCGTTTGCTTCTTTGCCTTTGAAGGTGCTTTAGTCTTTGCCTTTGAAGTCGGTTTAATGCATAGATGTTTGGATCTGAATACACCCTCAGAAGCCGGTGCCTGCTCAGCGGTTCCGGTCCCATCTGAGGGATAAGCATCCAAGGCTCCAATACCTTGAGTTTCCAGTGGCATGGCCGACTCCATGTGGGAGTTGGTAGTGGCCTGCGACTCTAAAGTAGCAGTCGTCAGGGGCTGCGAAAGCACCTCACTGAGAACCGGTGACTGGCTTAGGAGAAGCTTCGTCGGTTTTGGGTCTCTGCTGTCTTTCTTTTTCTTTGCATTTTTTGTGACCTCCGGTAGTCGGATGGCTTTCCGACGACATTTCTGGATAATTAAACCTGCGTCCAAAGTAGTTTAAAGCAAAATCATACTGACGCTTAATAGTGCATTGGTTAAATCTAGCACAAAACTGACAACCCAGAAAGTTATGATCAGGGCCTAGGCAAGGAATACAGTAAGAATGAAAGTCCTTATGAGGTATTTGCTTCCCACAAGAAATACAATTATTAACTTTTTCTGACATCGGTTCTGGAGCAAGAAAAAAGTTTCCCCAACAAGGTACTTAGCTTTATAGAAGACTTCGGATCTGAAATTCGAACTCGAAAATCTCAGGAGTCGACCGACCGGCACTTGTGAACTGCTTCTGCTTTGGCCACTGCGCGGCAAGAAAGACTGAAGAAAATGGCGTCAGCTGCTTCTTTTATACCCCTGACGACCTGACATCAGGGAAGGGGCGACGACAGCCGACGCAGGACCCAAGACTTTGGAATTCAGGCCGACTGAGGGCAACCTGCCAGCAGGATTACCCAAATGTAATGACTGCAACAGTGAAACACAAAGAACATCCAGGGATCTAAATATTCATCAGCAAACAAATACATAATGGTGTTGAGATGTGTTTGTTTTGCACTGCCTTCCCCACCTCTGGAATAGACTCCCACTGCAAATTAAGCAGTGTGATACCTTACCTTCATTCAAATGGGAACTGGATGATTGGGTATTTATTCACAAATTCACCCATGGCTTGACTGACCTACCCTCCTCAAAAAAGAAGGTATGGTCAAGGCATAAATGACTGCAAAATAATGGTTCCTATCATTACAGTTATAAGAAAAGAATAAGCTGTTCTTGGACAAACTGACTGACTGAGTTTCAGATTAAATTCAAAGTTGGGCCCAGCCTTTGTTTACACTCAAAAGACCCTTTCACTCTGAGACATACTTCTCAACTGTACAGATTTTTGCAGAATGTCCAGATTTTTGCCTCATATTTTTGATGTGTTCCTCATCAAATTTGTGGTTTTCTGTCAACTCACCGGGATGATCTGAAGATTGAAGTCACAAAATAATGGCATACATTTGAGGTTCAGACATTATCTCCTCTACAAAATATATGTTAACACAAACCCTGTTACCCTAGCAACTTTTTAACTGTATAAGAGCAATATTTAAAATGTGTCCCTATCTTTGGGCCTTTGTCTCCCTATTTTGTCAGGTTTCATCCAGATTTCTTGCACTAAGAGAATGAGAGGTAGAGGTATACAGCCTGAGCAGTTCTGTGTTGAATGCTTTATTATTCGCCTGCTTTCTTTCACTCTCGGTAAGCTCACTTTTAAAATGCTGCTAAACATGTCTGCACATACAGGACTTTCACATCATACTCCACAGCAGTCTGTCTGCTTCACACTTGTGTTTCCAGAGATGTTATATCTGCATATCATGCTGCCTTACTGTTGATCCTCTCCCAAAATAAATGCCCTTTTGCTATGGCACACATCCAAAATAAGTAAAGACGCAGTACATATAGTAAAAGGTTTGCATTAGAACCTTTTAACTGATAATATAAATTGCATGCATCACTTTTGACACATTTACCTTTATTAGCCTACTTGTACCCTTGATATTACCCATCAGAAATGAATTTCTAGACCAGAGCTTATATAGAATATGCCTGCCTTCCACTCTTCATAGTTAAGAATCTTAAGTCAGTTTGTAGTCTACAATGCACTTCAACTTTTCCAGTTACATCATGCATGGTGGGGTAAGTATGCAAGTCTCAAGTTAACTAGAGTCATGCTACAGGTATCACAACAAAGTAAGCTCACAAAACAAACAGGAGTTCTGCAAGCCACCTATGTTACAATGAGTTCTCTCATGAGAAGAAAGTGTCAGTACATAAGAATATAAATTACAGTATCATAAAAAAATACAAAGAGCAAGTGCAACAATTCACCCGTCTACAGCCTGGCGTGCATCATGATTACAAGAAATGCTCCATATTATTACTTATATTGGTAACACTCCAACAACTGATTATTTATCTCCACTGGCCGGCAAGCTAAGGTATAAACGTAGACCTCCATTAACAGGAGGGCTTACACACCAGAAGACTTGGTGCTTGAAGACGCATTCACAGTCGCACTAAAATCGGCTAGATTACCAGTTACCTACAACTGTGAGCATTGTATATACTTCTTATGAAATGTACACAAATTCTAAAACCAAGCTCCTTTGCACAACACAATGCAACATTTTTGAAACATATTAAAAACTTCATAAACTTTCATCCAGAGCCCTCAGGTTACATGCATCTTTTAAATCAGTGTGATGAACCATCTGGTTCCTTCTGTTGCCAAAGATGGTTGTACATGATGGTACAGCCTGCAGGAGCATTGATGACTGCCTATATCATTAAGAATGTATCATTTTAATACAGGTCTCTAGGCTGCTGTCTTAACTCCAGCAGTCATCTGTTGCCAAGCAGTCAGTTTAACATGTTTTCTAGAATTTCTTTAATTTCTAAGCATAAAAGGCAATTTACATTAAAGCTGACAGCTTTTGTGCCATTGCCATGTAACTAATAGCCAAACACTCTACAGCAGGTTAGGTCTCACAGGAATTAAATGCTTCCCAAAGGCACAGTTCTCAACAGGCCTTGTTTTTTCTTCTTTTTTTTCCCAAACACCTTTATTGAATTATCACTTGAGACACAGGCCTTGTTTTTTCTTGAATAGTACAAGTAATAACAGCTGCTAAAATAGCCTGTCCTGTGGCAATGAAAAAATATGCAAACTCGTCTCCTAAATGTCTCACAAATATGCTGATGATACCAAGATGTTAACTTTAATGGTTGTACAGCACTATTATAAAACTGCTTCCAGGGCATTCTTTTAAAAGATAAAACAACATAACAGTAAACTCATTTAAATGTTGCACAGTTTCATGTGCGCAAAATATAGAAGCCTGAAGTACTTCAGCACATTTTTTAATACCTAACTAACTGGTAATTAAGACACCTTATGAAAAGATACTGACAATATGATGCCAATCATATGACCTCTCAAGAACTCCTGCAGTAGTCCTGTCATTTTTAGATCCTCTTCTATAATATAAAATAATACACAAAATACTCACAAAAACAACATGTTAAGTTCTGGAGATGTAGTATCTTTTTCACAACATTGCATTATTGCCATACTTTACAATATATTTAACAGTAGCAAAATTAATTTCTGGTAAGCAGTTGTTATAAATCATTTATTTTTTAGAAGTTTAGTTTTTTTAAAAATACAACTTTTTTATTTTTAATTTTTTTATTGAATTATCACTTAAAATAGAGGCAAACATACATTTATATAAAAAGAAAACAAACCATGTTAACATGTTGCTAGTTACAAACATTGTACATCACATTTCTTTTTTATAACCATCAATCCAACACAGTACATAAATTCCTGAATTCCTGCCTTCCGTTAAATCTCACTCCTCTTTCAAAACATTGTTCTGCATATATTGTTCACACAATTTACATTTCTTTCTATTTAAGTTTTATATCCTCTACAATATGCAAAATAATAAATACATACAGTTTACACTATATGATTTTTTTTTTTTAGCAAGCCGACAATTAAATTTAGCAAGGTCACTTTCTTCCATATCACACCTTGTTTGTAATCTAACTGAGGAAATATTCTTTGAAGTTTGCCTTTTCTTTGCCTATACTGATATCATATGAGAGCAAAGGAAGAATCTCTGGCCACTGGTCCAAATGTTCTTCTTCTCTCTCTATTACCTTTCCCCTTTCCCTCTAGTCTTATTTGCTACCAACAACTCTTGTTCCTTTTCCCAGTTTTCTCCATCCATCCCATCCCCCTCTTCTCTATCTGAACCATAAAATTGCATCATTGCAAACCCTAAACCCTCTCTTCTCATTCTCACTTTTGACTTAGAATCTTTTTACTTTACTTACTGCTATAATAATAATATATACTGCTGCTGTTATTTATTCACTGTTCATCTTTCATCATCCTCCTCCTCTCTTCTTGAATTTTTTGAATTTCCTTTTCACCACCATTTTTCTTTTTTTTTTTGATTACACCTTTCTACTTCTGTTATGTATAGGAGCCTTAAATGTATAGTGCTAAAAGATCCCTTCTAATCAGGTAATCATAGCCTTGTTCTGTTGGAAGGATCATCTTATCCCACCTGACCTTTGCTCTCTTCCCCTCCCAAATAAATAAATATGGACATTGCTGAATTCATGTGTGTGGGGTCATTAGTTACACAACTAGCCTTTGTTTTATCTTCATTAATTTTAGATCACAAAAAGACTTGAAACTGTTTCAAGATTTTCCACAACATTGAGATGTCCTTTTTTTGGTTTTATCAGGTATAAAATAATACAATCTGCAAATAAAGCCATCTTTTCTTGATTATTATACCAATTATATCAACTCCTGCCTGGTTCCTCTGTTCAGACACAACTTGTCCGACAGGAAACCTTCCACTTTAATTTCTGTCTCCAATCCCTCACGTCCAGCTTGCCTTGTTGAATGTTTCCTCTGAATCGAGACCCACCAAGAGCAGTGGTATCTTCTTACACTCTACTTCCTTCTGGATCATCATTGTTCTATTAAAGTTGTAAAACGTTTGCCTCAACTTCACAAAACTGCATTGATCCACATCTATCAATTTTGGCAATGCCTTTGTCCTTCCTTTAGTTATTATAGATGTAAATACTTTATAATCATGGTTTAAAATTGAAGTGGGCCTATACAAACTAGGACTGATGGGTCTAAGTATTACAGTTACCACAGCTTTCTTCCAGGATGTTGGTGCCCCCCCTTTAAAATACTGTTAAACAAATCCTTCTAGAACTTGATCACTTTATTCCCTTTTAGCTTCCATACTTTCACAGGAATACCCATAGATTCCTAAAAACTTTCTTTCAGATTGATTATATGTCACCATTTTTATCTCATCTCCTCCTATCTTAACTGTTAATTGTTGAGCCTCATCTACTTCTAACCTTGGCATATTTAAGTTTTCCATAAATATTTCCACTTGTGCCTTTTCTTGATTTCCACATTTTTCTGCTTTATACAAATTTTCATGAAAATTCCAAAATATCTGTAATGCATCTACAGGACCTCTGGTGTTATAGACTCCCTAAGTTTGGCAACAACTCTTTCTACTTTCTGTTGTCTATGTCATTGTGCTAAAAGTTTTTGTGCTCTGTAGTTATTATCAGGAGCATTTGATTAATAGCAGTCTTTCTAAACTCATACATATTATCAAGATGCTCTCTTTTCTCTTCAGCACTCTGCAGTAGTGTTTCTTGTTCTATAACATTCCTCTTATTCTGCAATACTTTTAAAAATTGCCAGCCCCTCTAAATAATTCCCGTTTCTTTTTAACCATCTCTATTTTTCTTTTGTTTGTACCTTTTTTTAAATTCCACTTTCATTTTTCCCACTCAATAGCTATAACTTATCAAGAAGTTTATATCTTCCCTAGTAACTCCTGACTAAATTCCACTACCCATTCCATAAATTCCTCTGTTTTTTAACAGGTAGGTAAGTGGGGAAATGCCATTGTCTCATTTTTACTTCATTACCCTACATTTTTATCTTAGTTGTTATTGGTACATAATCTGAAATAGTTACTGGATGTGTGTCAGAGCTTTCAATTAAATGCACATATTTCTCCGAAAAACAATTTCTGCCTAGTCTAGCCCAGTTACTGTACCTTGGGGAATAGTATGTAAATTTATCTGAGTTCCTACTACTGAATCCACATCTTCCACACCAACTATTTTCATACATTTCTTCAGAAATCTACCCCCTTTTGTTATAATTCCCTTAATAGGTCCCTCAGACACATCCTCACTGTTACAAATCAAATTCAAGTCCCACCTATAAGTAATATTCCCTGCTAAAAGATGATTATTTTTCTCAAATTTTTTAAGTTCCATAATCCAGTAGGGGGACCAATTTCAGGTTCAGGCCAGGAAATACATCAGGAACATGTAAGTAAACAGAATTATGCATGTAAATAAGATGCATCTTGGTGTCCAATATTATGGGCAAAACATTGTAATCCAACATTTCCAATTTAATATCATAACTGGTTACTACCAGAGCTGGTGCAAGCATACAGGAAAAAAAAAACACTGTTTTAACCAGATATATAACAACATGAAATGAATATAAGCAAAGCAACACAATGCACATCTGTCTCAGTAATGATTGCCAAATTGCCTTTGTTGGGTAACTGCAACTGGGTTAGAATCATCATCAAAATCACATAGGCAATAAAATAATTTAATAAAATATTGAAACAATAATAAAAAGTGCAGAATTTATGAAAGGTCTATTTTCAGGTTTCATAAAGTAAAACTGACTACTGAAAACACGTTGGACTATGACCTCCAACATAAAAAAACGTTTAACTGTGGCCTCAAGCTAAACACAAAAAAAAATGTATCATCATACCATTCAGCAAAAACATGGCCCCCACTGATTACCACACCAACAGCAACCCCCTGTGGTGAGAGACCTGGGTACTCAGGTTGACAACAACCTCACATTCGACCATCATGTAGCAGCAATGGTCAGAAATGCCTTTTACTTGCTTCATCTCATAAGTAAAGGGATTGCATCCAGAAAAAAAAGAGGTTATTACCTATCTATGCTTCTCCCTCATTAGACCAATAATTGAGTATAACACCCTGTTTGGTATGTACCGCTCCAAACATCTGCATCAACTGGAAAGGCCACTGAAATACCTCACAAAGAAAATCCATGGCAACCAACACCTGTCCTGTGTGGACAGGCTCAAATCACTATCACTCTATTCGATATCGTACAGATTGCTCAGGGGTGATCTGTGTCTCACCTACAAGGCAATCTCGGGCCTTGAGCTACTAGAGATGCTCCATATCCATTAGTCTAACTCCTCATGCATTACCTGCTCACAAGGCCTGAATCTAATATGCCACATCAACAAAACCTGCTGGAGAGCCAGGTCTGTCTCCCAACGGCTGCCCCGTCTCTGGAACAGACTTCCCATAAATGTCAAACAGATCTTCTCACTGACCCACTTCAAGCGGAACCTTGATGAGTGGATGAAAAACCACAAATGTGTCCCAGGGGTTCACCTGTGTCCCTCACTGACAGGGGTGACAGGTGCTGACTGAGGTTTTTCTGGGGGGATAAACTCTTGGCTAGGCTTGTAAGGGCCCCAGGACCATTAGCCAAGTAACCTCTTATGATCCTGTGACCACCTCCATGCAGTTTTAACTTAAAAGATGAGAATTTTCTAGTATGACTGTAGTCCCAAGCAGATATGTTGGGAGCCTTGGCTTGACATTTCTTCTACATACTGCTGACAATGCTTATATCTCTGCTAAAAAGCATCATTAGCATAAACAATGAGGAACAGGGCATTCAGTGATTAAGAGATGTCCACAAAGGACATAATACTTGTTTCACAGCTCATCTTTGAAAGATGAGCTGTGAAACAAGTAGCACTGTATAATATAAAGTTTGAGATTTAGTGTAAAGAAAATATGTACATTACAAGGAATTAAGAGTCCTGTAACTGTTTTTTTTTTGTTTTTTAATTTCCCCAAGTCTTTTGGGTTTCTAATACCATGATGGGAATTGACTCCATTCTTAAGTCAAAGTATGATTTAAGTTCATGAAATTAGTATTGTTTCAATCTTTGATGTTAGCCATAAGTACTCTTCACAGCGCCTGCATTGTGTCAAGTAATGACTCCTTCTGTAATTTGTATGGAGTTACATGTATCGGTACCATATCTAAGTATGATTGTAAATTCTTTTTTATAAGACCGATTTCTCCTACTACTACTGGTACTGTCTCAGTATCTTTCTTCCACATTGCCCTCATTTCTGCCTACAAATCCTAGTATTTTATGACTTTGTATATCTCTGTACGTAAGACAATGTAACCAGGATGTAGCAATTTCAATGACTAATAGTACTTTTGTCTTCTTTTCATGGACTATTATATCTGATTTTCTCACATCTATTTTTTGAACTGTTGGCAATGGATGATCCCATGTGATATAAGCTTCACCATTTTCTGTTATGCTTTGTGGATCATGTTTCCAGTGTTTTTCATCTACTTCAATATTATATACTTGTACAATTCCCAAAGCAACAGTCTCGCCACATTATTGTGCCTTTCAGTATACAGCCCTTCTACCATTAGTATGTCACAACCAGCAACAAGATATGCAACTGTTTCCAATTCTGTTTTATAATACCTGCATTTGTCTCTTTCTCCCACATGTTTAATGGACTTTGTAAACCAATGTGTAAGTTGTCCACTATCTTGGGCTGCCAATATTAACCTTTTGTCTTTAGCTTTAAATTCACCTCCCCTTAACCATTCCTGCATTCAATCCTGATCAACATGAGGCTGTTCCAAGAGTTTTATATACCTGGAACTATATTTGTGCATTTTCCACATTTCTTGCCTTCTCATCTGGTCCATCACCTTATATTATTTCTTTGGTTTTGGCACATTCATTTGCTAACTGATTTTTATCTACTTCTGGTTTGATTTCCATTCTCACTTGATGCCAATATGCTTCTGCTAAACTAAGCATTGAAGCCGTCTTAGACTTATTCTCCTCATGTTTCAAAAACTTCACTATGTTTGGGTCTTGTGAGGTCAGCAAATATGCATGCAGTCCCATGATTACAGATCTATACGTGTAATCAATTTCGAGGCAGCCCATATCTCCTTTAGAACAGGAAGTATATAATCTTGGTATACACTGATTTTTATAAATCATTTGATGAGCATGAAACAACATTCTTCTTTTGTTGTCCAACCTATCCAACATCTCTGAGGTCAGTCAATCACTCCAAGACTGTAGGTTAGGATAGGAAGAGCAAATTGGTTTGTTGCTAGAACTTTGTTCCTAGATGTCAACGCTGTTTTCAGTATTAATTCAAGTCTTCAAAAATATTAATCATTCAGTTTTATTCACATTTGTTCATGTTTTATTGCTGATCCTTCATCAATCCCCAAACATTTAAATACTCTCTCTCTTGCTCAAGTTCTTTTATATCACATTCCTGTCCCAAACTGATGTTTTCCTGGTGCTGCAGTTTTCCTGCTTTAAAAGTTGCTTTTGCACATTTATCAAGACCAAATGACATTCTTATATCATCTGAAAAAGTTTTGACCACTTGCACTTGTGATTTCAGTTCCTCATCTGATGAGCTGTACACTTTTAAATCATCTACAAAAAGAAGATAAGTCTTTACACTTTGTTGTTTTCTGGGAGTCAAACTGTAGCCATGACCTAATCTAAGTAGACAACTTAATGGGTTAAGGGCAAGACAAAAGAGCAGCGGTAACAGAGAGTTACCCTTGATTATTATTATTATTTGAAGTAAGAGATCTTCCATGATCAATCAGGTATGAGAAAACATGTTTAAATCCATTAAGAACCATGCCATCTTTAAACCACAAGAACATAATTATGGATTCAAATACCCCCTGGTTAAGGAATACTGCATAGATTTGGAAGAAACAGGTCCTCTCTCTTTCCTTCCATTTCTTCCTCTTGCTTTCTTTCTCTTTTTACTTGCTAGGTTTGTCAAAACCTTCAAGATGTGCATCTTATCAAAATTACTTTATTCTAGTTGAGTCCAGTCAATGAAGGAATACAATTAGTCTCACAAGTAAACAGAATAAACTCCCTGTGGAGAAGCAAACCTATCAGAATATAAACTATTATCACTGCAGCATCTGTGCACAAAAGCAGGCATAATTCTGTCAAGGCTCAATCCTGTCACTTGACCTCCCAACCACAGTATTGGACATTCTGAGGTCATCAGCATAATGCTGTAGGGACAGGAAAAGTGTTACCAACCTTATGTTATTATGTCCCAGAATGATTAAGTCAAAATCAGATAAATACATTTATTCTATAAAAACATTTGGGTTTAAGCACATGCTCAAAACATGCATGATGATATCTACAAAGCCATTCACATTACATGTCTGAGTAACCCAAAGGGGACAAAAGGTATATCAGATACAACAGGAACATAATATGATCTCAGAAAATATAAATAAATAAATGTGAATAACAGCATAATGTAGCATCCTTCACTGACTTAGTATGGAAGCCAAGACTGACAATCTTGTTACTTCAACTAAAAAAAAAAATACTTGTAGCAAAATGGTTCTAAGGAAGCCACTCAGCATGTTTCAGTGGTGACCATAAAACTGAAATTGGTTAAGCCAGTTGTATGAGGGGATCTAGGCCAAGACTACAGAGCATTGCCATTTAATAGCGCCTGACCTTAATTCTCTATGTTAAGCTGCCAGTTTGCTAAATCGTTAAACTGTCCCAGAAACATAGGATACATAAAAAGTGGTGTGTCATTAGTCAGGCACAGAATAGTGACAACAAGGCCTGTCGACTATGTATTTGTTAATTTTCTTTAGCTAGACGTAAAAAACCTAAGCAAACATAAATCTCAGAAATCTGCATTCACCTTAATAAACAGTATATAAAAATCAAGCTATGTATAAATACATATAGTACATGTAATACAGAGGATTATCACAAAGTCTCTGATTATTACCAAGGTATTATACATTTGAGAAACGGATGGGAAGAATTTCTCCTCGATAGCAGAATGAGAACACTTGATCAATGGTGCAGAGCCTAGAACTTCAATGACATGCGCATTGCTTCCACACAGTTCTTCACCATGGTTCAGAAACACAGAGAAGAGACATCTGCTGGTGAAGTCCAACAGGTTACCAATACCTTAGAATGTCAGATACTTGTCATACCCCCCCCCCCCAGTAATCCCACTGTCTTTGCTGTACAGACACCTTAGTTTCTTCTTCATTGTAATGTTGTATGATTTGTTTTTGTTTTTCTGTTGTTTTATCAGCAACAAAATTATCCATAAATCCCACAGGAGAATAAATCTGATTCCTTCCAGTTCAACCAGGCCTTTTTAGTTCCTGTAAAACTAATAACCTGAAGAAATGCTGAGATGAAATTCACACAAAAACAAGTGCTACTGATTTGTATTTACCCAGTCTTAAAAGATCTGTTCCTACTGATGGATATTATAACTGTTATTCCAAAGGTGTGATATACATGGCATTTTGTACCCTATGTTATGCACATTATATTAGAAAAACTGAACAGTGCCTAACACACAGAACATACAGACACGTTTAAGACATTAACAAAGGGAAGGATACAAATGCTTTATTAGACACACTGAAGTATGCAATGGAGCAAAATTTAAATTTTGAGTGATAGAACAGGGTCAAACCCCCTGAACGGGGAGGAGATTGGGAAACAAAACTAGAATATCATGAATTAATTTGGCAATTGAGTTTTGATGCTTGTACAAGTCCTGATTTGAATGACCACTTTTCTATAGTTCCTGCAATAAAGATGAGAGCTAGTGTATTATAATTAACCTCATTATATAAATCATGTTGTCATTTTTATGTTTATAAACACATTTTCATTCTACATGAAATTACTTTTATACACAGACATTTTTTATATTATTACATTTTTTACTAATTAATGTGTTTGTTAATTGTTTGTCACTGATGGGATATTTAATGTGTAAGGTGTTTTAACCAATCAGTGTGTGGCTAAGAGTGTTTATAGTGAGACTGTATGTAATTTATTTATTCTCATAAAGTTTCCATGATGAAACAAAAGAGCTTAATCAATCTGTGGAATAAATATGTTTTTCTAACCTTTTTGAGTGTGGTTCATGAACTTTGCAAGGGTACAGGTCTTCGTTGGCTTCTAGTCCTGCAGTGCTGTGGTGCTTTTTAGTCCCTGTCCTATATTTACACACTGCATGCCATGTTCTCTTTTTGTGTACTATTATTTGTCCTGTACCCTGTCTGTGTTTGGTAATGTTGATCTCTATTTTAACAGCACTGAGCTGCTTATCGCATCATACCCATTTACAACACAATATACTACTCACATGCAATACAAGTGTTTCTATTGTTAATTTGTGGCCTTCACATTACTTGCATGTTGATACAAATGTATTTTTAGTGAAATGTTCAACATTGGATAAATGTTTTTTTGTCTTATAATGCCATGAAATTCATCTCTTGGAGCAAGTGGTCCCCCTTTCATTACCCAATTAATCAATGTATAAATAAAATAAAAATGAGCAAAAACCTAATGGATTAGCATTTCTACTTGGTTTTATCAAAGTTTTGACCATTAGAAAATTAAAAGGATGACAGAAAGACCTATATTTGATAATGTTTTGTTATAAGGAGAAGCCAGCCATTGTGGACTCCTTACAGAAAAGGCAAGCATAAACATTCTCATCTCAGTCAGTTGTATACACCACTATACAAAGTTCTGAGGCAACATCGTTTACCGAGCTCAAATGTGGCTACATAACTGGAACCCAATCATATGGTGGGGAGATGGGGGGGTTATCTGCCATTGGCATTTTTTTCTAAGTTACATGCCTTTCACCCCCTTTCCCCCAAAAATATGCAGGTGCACAAGGTATATATATATATATATATATATATATATATATATATATATATATACACACACACACACACACACACACACACTGATAGAAATGGCTTCTTTACACTTTGGTCAACTGCAAACTAGAAACATTTTAACTCATCATTGTTTACTCCCCATTTGAAACTCCCCAGTTTTTAACAGGAATTTGTTTTTTTCTGTGTGGTTGTGTACCTCTTCAGTTAAGTACAGAGCGGTGGGGAATGAAGCTCCCCACACAGAGGGTGCAGGGGGGGTTTGAGTGCCCTTGCAAAAAATAGTTTTTTTTACACTTTTTTCATTTTTTTGTCATGCTGGATTTCCAACATTAATGTCGCAATAATGTACAATGGAAATAGTAGAAACCTGAGGACCAGTTTCTACCTGAGGTTAAATGATGCTCAGTTTTTCAGAAGTGTATTAAAAAAGTACAGTTTTGTACCTACCATAAATGTAGATGTCCGATAGGTATGCATCTGCAGTCCTTACATATGGGTTGTCCTGCCTCAGGCAGCCCTTCAGTCAGCCGGATTCCAAAGTCTGGGTCCGGCGTCGGCTGATGTCACCCCTTCCCTGACGTCAGAGCGCCTGGGGTATAAAAGTGTCAGCCGACGCCATCTTCCTCAGTTTTTCTTGCCCCAGATGCCAGGTGCCCTCTAAGGAAGGCTAAATTTGGTAGAAATACAAAATATTGCAAACATGCACAGTAATAAAAAACAAATACACCATAATAGATAACCCCAGCTAGCTATAAGAGGGATAAGTACCCAAGAAGTACCACAGAGGGGAAGGAGGAAGGGTAAACCTGACTGCAGATGCATACCTATCGGACATCTACATTTATGGTAGGTACAAAACTGTACTATGTCCTTCAAGGATGCATCTGCAGTCCTTACATATGGGTAGAATACCATAGCCAAGCTGGGGGTGGAAGGCTCTAAGAAAATGATGGTGTAGCTAAAATGCCCTGCAGGACTGCAGTAGCAAAGCCTGCTCTGGATCTGGAATATAAGGGTAAATTGTAATGCTTGGAAAATATATGCACAGAGCTCCATGTAGCAGCTTCTAAAATGTCCTTGGTAGCCACCCCTCTTAAGAAGGCTGTGGAGGTGGCTGTAGCTCTGGTGGAATGAGGTCTGATGTTAGCTGGCACAGCTTTTCCAATGATAAGAGTAGCAGAATCAAATGCAATTTCCTATCCATTTTGAAATTGTCTGTTTGGAAATTGCTCTTCCTTGAATGCCTGCAGCATATGCTACCAACAGCTGGTCAGTTTTTCTGAAAGTCTTAGTCCTGTCCAAGTAGTAGCGTAACTGTCTGTGAATGTCCAGGGTATGCAGAAGTTTCTCTCCCTTGTTTTGTGGGTTTGGAAAGAAGGTAGGCAGGTGAATAGCTTGGTTCAATGAGACCCTGGATACCACCTTTGGCATGAATGAAGGATTGGTTCTCAAGGAGACTCTGTCCTGATGAAAAATAAGAAATGGTTGTACTGCCATGAGTGCCTGCAATTCAGATACTCTTCTTGCTGAGGTTATGGCCAGAAAGAAGGCAGTCTTCCAAGACAGGAACTGTAACTCTGAAGATGCTGCTGGTTCAAAGGGAGGTAAAGTCAACTTTTCCAACATGAAGTTAAGGTCCCATGTAGGTACTGGTGGTTTCTTGGAGGATTGATGTTTTTAATTCCTCTTAGAAACTGCCTTAGGAGAGGATGAGAGAAGACAGGTGGATCAGTATTGTATTCTGCTGAAATTGCTGAAGCATGAATTTTTATGGAAGAGTAAGAAAGTCCATTATGGAGCATGTATGCCAAGTATTCCAGGATATGTGCCATGCTCATCACTGTGGCATCTAGGCCCTTTGCGGTGCTCCAAGTGTGGAATCTTTTCCATTTTGCTGAATATGTCTTTCCCGTGGAAGATCTGCGAGCTTCCATGATGATATCCTTCACTCTCTTGGATAGCTTTTCCTGGTGAGGAGTCAAGGTATTCTCCAGGCTGTCAGCTGCAGGGTTTTCAGGCTGGAGTGCAGAGTTTTGTAATTGTGCTGTGTCAGAAGGAGTGTCCATAGTGGTAGAGGCCACGGTTTTGTGTGTGACAGGCTCCGTAACAGTGGGTACCAGTGCTGCCTTGGCCAGTCCAGGACTATTAGAATCACTTTTGGCTGCTCTGTCTTGATTTTCAGTAAGACCTTGGTCATTAGTGGGAGTGGTGAAATGCATACACTGTTAGAGTATTCCAACTAAAAGAGAGGGCGTCCACTTTCCATGCTTGTGGGTGGTATGTCCTTGAGCAGAATTTCTTCAGCTGATGATTGTGGTGGGAGGCAAAAAGATCTATGTCCGGCCTCCCCCATGATTGTGTTATCTGAAGGAAGATGTCTGGGTGCAGCATCCATTCGTGTGGGTCCATGGTATTTCTGCTTAGGCTGTCCACCAGTATATTGTCTTTTCCTGGCACAAACTGGGATTGCAGCTCTATATTGAGTTTTAGGGAAAGTTCCCAAAGATTCATTGCTAGTCTGCAAAGAGGGTAGGAATGGGTACCTCCTTGCTTGTTTATGTACCACATAACTGTGGTATTGTCTGTCCTTATTAGCAGGTGGCCTTGATGTAGAAAGAGCTTGAAGGCCTCGATTGCATGAATCACTGCCAGCATTTCTTTTTGGTTTATGTGCATGCGCACTTCTCTCTGAGACCATAGACCTTGGATGCATCTGTCCTCCATATGTGCTCCCCATCCATGGTCTGAAGCGTCCGAGGTAATGGTTTGGCTGGTTACTGGTTTGCTGAAAGACAGGCCCCTGTTTGACTGGCTTGCTTGGGCCCACCACAGGAATTCCTTTTGAAGGCATGGAATGAGTGGTATCAAAGCTTCTAGGCTGTGATTGTGCTGAGACCATAAACTCCTTAGGTACCATTGTAGTTTTCTCATATGCAGCCTTGCTTGTGGAATCAGAAGAATGCACGATGCCATGTAACCCAGGGCCTGCAGGATTTTCCTTGCAGTCATCTGAGTTTGTTTTGTTAGATTTTTGAAGTAATCTGGTAGTTGTCTTTGTTTTTCTTCTGTGAGAAAAGCCATTTGGGTGGTTGTATCTAGTTCCGCACCCAGAAAAGTTATTCTTTGGGATGGCACAAATCTTGACTTGTGAATGTTGACTGTGTATCCCAAGGCCTGCAGTAGGCGGATGGCATAATTCAAATGTTTTTCCAAAGTTTGTTGGCTGTCCGCTTGCATAAGGCAGTCATCCAGATACGGGTATATTTGAATCCCCTGAAGTCTGCAGTGTGCAATTACTGATGCCAGGCATTTCGTGAATACTCTGGGAGCAGTAGATAAGCCAAAGGGCACTGCTGAGAATTGATAATGCTCTGAACCAGCAAGAAATCTGAGGTGTCTTCTGCAACTTTGTCTGATAGGGACATGCAGGTATGCCTCCTTGAGGTCTAGAGTTACCAGCCAAGGCCCCTTGCCCAGCATGGGAAGGAGTTGCTGTAGGGTCAGCATTTTGAATTTTGGCACAATGAGATAAGTATTCAGTGCGGACAAATCGAGAATAGGCCTCCATTGTTTTTCTTTTCTTGGGACAAGGAATAGTCTGGAATAAAATCCTTGGCCTTGTTCTGTGAGAGGAACCTTTTCTAAAGCTTTCATTTGCAATAGGTTGGCAATTTGTTTTAAAGCCTCTGCCCTCTGGTTTGGTGGCAGGTTTGGCATTCCCTTTCTTTCTGGTAATGTATGGAAATGGAACCTGTATCCTTTGTCTATTATTTGCAGTGTCCATTTGTCCCTTGTAATACTGTGCCAATTTTTTGAGAATAAAGACAACTTTCCGCCCAAAGGTGCTTCTAATTGAGCCCTGGTCGGCGGGGTCAAAGTGAAGTCATTGAGTCTGTCCTTGTGCAGCAGTTGTTGGACCTGCACTACCTCTCTGGTTAGGAGGCTGCCATTGACGTCCTCTGTAGGAGCCTCTAGCTTGCCCTCTACCTCTGGCATGCCTGTTCTTGCCTCTTTGAAATCTCTCTTCTGGAAAGGACCAATTCTTAGAAGGCCAATTTCTGCTGAATCTTGGTGGTTGTACCTGGAGGAAATCTTTGACTGTTTGTACAGATTTTGCCTTTTCCTCAAATTTCTTTAAGACCTCTTGAGCAGTGAAGCCAAATAACTTTTGCTTTTCCAGTGGAGCATCCAGAAGCTTAGCCTTAACATGATCTGGCAGAGATTGTTCCTTCAGCCAGGCATGTCTACGTATGACTGCACCTGTCATTGCTGACCTACATGAAGCTTCCAGTGCATCATAACCACACTGCAAGAAATGGTTGCTAAACTGTTGTGAATTATGTACCAGATCATGAAGTGACTTACGATCTAGGGGTTCAGGCCTAGACAGTTTTTTCTGCAATTTATCTAACAAATCCTCTTGGTACTGTATCATATGAAATTGACAATTTAAAGCCCTCATAGACAGAGTGGAAGAAGTGTACACTTTTTTACCCCATCTCTCTAAAGCCCTGGACTCCCTTTCAGAGGGGAGTAGATTTTTAGAAGTGGCAGCTGCAACCCCCTTAGGACCCTGGGAAATAGTTTCTGGGTCAGCAGAGTGGGCCTTGTAAAGGAAATGATGTGAGTCCGGGACCCTGTAGTACCTATCGGGTTTAACAGGAGCCGGAGGAAGGGTGTCAGGGGTAGTGCTAGACTCAGAATACACATCATCAATGACACTTAAAACAGAAGGAATAGCCAAAGGTCTATGCTGAGGTAAATGAAGAAAAGTCCTTAATCTCTTCCTGGAATCTGAGAATTCCTGGCCCTGCCATTGGAAATGCTCTCTCATGGAGTGAAGGGTCTCCCCAAAGGACAGCTCTTCAGGAGGGGAGGCAGAGGGACTAGATTCCTCTGCATCAGAAACCTCGTAGGCCGTGAAGGCCTCCTCCTGGTAGTCTGATAGAGCAGAGCCATCAGAGGCCTCATCAGAGGACTGAGGTTCAGCAGACTCAACCCTGGGCCTTTTGTCTATTGGGGGTTGAGAGCCCCTAATTAAGGAAATAAGGTCCTCAGCCAAACTTAGTATCTGAGAACCTGTAGTGGATCCCTGAGTAATAGACTTGGGAGGCAGAGTTTTTTGTTGTTTAGCAGCTTTATCCCTAGTGAAAGCTTTTATGGACATGGATGCAGGGGGCCTGGCTGCCCCATGTGCTGGAGTAGTTTTGTCTAGGGGAATGGTGTCGGTAGGTTCCTGGACACCGGTTTCCGAGAGTAATTCTATAACCGACTCAGAGAAGACCTCCGGGGCCGAGTTTGTCGGTTGAGCGGTTTCTACAGACGGAGGTACCAAGGACTCGGTTTCAGCCAAGACCAAGACACTCCCGGTAGGCCTAGGAGCGGTTTCAGCCGAAACCACGGTCCGTGTGTGTTGGTCCTTGTCCCTCCGTTTCTTGGTTAAATGAGAAGTCGGAGTCTCCGATGGCATTTTATAAGAGAAACTAGCCCCAAAAAATTCCTCTGCAAACTCCAACTGACGCCTAAGAGTGCGTCGATTAAAGGAGGCACAGGCAGTACAGGCCGAGACGTCATGGTCTGGGCCTAGGCAGGGAAGGCAGTAGGAATGGAAATACTTATGAGGTATTTGTTTCCCACAAGTCAAGCAATTATTAACTTTAAGCGTTTGATCTGACATCGGCTGAGGCAAGAAAGAGTCCCCAATGGGGTACTTAGCTTTTTGAAGTCTTCGGTAGCTGAAGTTACAGGAGCTGGCCGACCGGCACTTGCGAACTGCTTCTGCTTCGGGCACCACGTGGCAAGAATGACTGGGGAAGATGGCGTCGGCTGACACTTTTATACCCCAGGCGCTCTGACGTCGGGGAAGGGGCGACATCAGCGGACGCCGGACCCAGACTTTGGAATCCGGCCGACCGAAGGGCTGCCTGAGGCAGGACAACCCATATGTAAGGACTGCAGATGCATCCTTGAAGGACATGCTCCCAAACAAGAAACAGGAAATAAATACAACTGCTTCCCCAAAAGTTCTAGAACAATGAGATCTGGTGATAAAAATAAAATGGATGCAAAAAAGGAGAGCTCTCATTCCTTAAACAAAAGACATAATTATTAAAGAAAAACATAAACATGAATGTGGCAATACAGCACCATAACAATGAAAGTACATCAAGGATAGGCAATCAAATAATATTAACAGCAAAACAAACCACCCAACGGATAAACGTTCGTGCATGAATAAGGATATCGTGCTTCGTTCCACTGCAAATAATATTAACGCTTTTGTGAGGAGACAGTTTCTTCAAGCTCTGAATATTCTAAGGAACTGAACAGCCAGTCAAAATTAAAAATAAGGAAAATGACCAAAAGTCTTTAGGAAATGTGAATGCTAACAATTTAAAGAGGATATTTAAAACAGAAATCCGAGATTGAGAGATGAGAAGTGAACAGTATCTTATCTAGTCAAGCAGACATCATACTGAATAATTCTTTCACTAAAGGGGAAAATTCTGTTGATACTGAATGCTCACTGTCACGCCTTTATTCATTTAAGCTCTCTGAGTGACTCATTGTAACAGCCTTATGCATTTCCTGAAAATTCAGAGTATGTGGTGGCATCCTGGGATATCACATTATTTTCCATAATATGTATAAACTTCATGTACTCACTGCCACTCAGCTAAGTGGGCAGTTTTCAGCTGTGGCCTGTAGTAAATGGTACGCTTAGAGTTGAGTGATATGGGAGCGATTACACGTAAACAAAACATGGTCATCAAGGTTAAGTATAGAGTACAGCTCAGGGTGCTAAACAGTAAGATAATCTGATTAAATACTTAAATACCTGAAGGCAGAAACAATTCAGCTATACTGTAAAACAAGCAATGATGCTGATCAAGAATTTCCATTGGTCTATTACAGACTATTGGTAGTTACCTTTACTGATAATGCACACAAGCTAGAAACTACTAAGTGAAGAATGAATGCGCTTCTATTAATCCAGATATATGCTGCAGAACAATAAACGCCAGACGTGTGAACGCTTCTCATCAAAATCAAAATGGGATAGCATGTGGCTATATCCAGCTACATGCCATTTGTCCAATAAGAAATCATTTTCCGGAGAAACAGAAAAAAGTGAGCCAGGTGATATACTAGACAAGAATACAAAATTTTAAATAAGTCTTTTAAGGATATAATTTGTTTTTTCAAATTTTTTTGGGGTGGGTGAATGTACTCATGGTGGTATTTTGACAACAGAACCACTGCTAGCTTGCATCTCACACTAATTCTGTGAAAATCAGTACAGTTGAGAAGTATGTCTCTCAACTGCAATCACAATACTTAGAGACCCACCCCTGGGCGAGTGTTAATTACACATTAGCACAGAACCCTGTCAGGCATTACTGCATTCTTAGAAGTACCCAGCTTTGGCCCATGGGTGGATACTAACAACATTTAGAGAACACCTTCCAAGGCAAAGCCATCCATCCAGGCATGGCCTAGACCAGCAAACAAGAAATGAGTTATAGCATTTCTTTTGCAAAACACTTTAAATGTAACCCTCACTAAAGAGAAATGGTCACTTCTCACACAAAGTTTATATGGACAACAAAGTAAGGCATAATGGTCTGTACTCCAGCTAATGAAGAAGCATTTCAAAGGACTGAAAAAGGCCTTGGCAAAATCCACTGCATTAGCCAGTCTTAAGTAACATTCAGGAGTCTGTGATGCTTGCATACTTATCAGCAATCATCTAAGGATGGACTAGGCTAAAAGAAATTAGCATCATAACATATTCTTCATGAGGAAGTCTGTGTTGCATGTAGTGTGTGACCATTTAAAATGAACTCAATGTACAAGAAAAAGACTGATCACAATGTAAAAGGTGGTTATAAAGATCAGTACATAAAAAGAAATGCTGAGTTCTGGTATTTCAGGCTAACAAGATAATAACAAATCAGAACTGTGACAATACCACTGCACATAGACTCTCCAGGTAATAAACCTGAAATATGGTGGGTGAGGTTTGCCACAGGTGTTGTGTTCCCTGCTTTGATGTACCATAAGGGATGCACTTTGTATATTAATAAGGAAGGGGGCATGTATATAGCTTATTACTAGTCCACTGTGAATGTCTGAGGTTAAACAATTTATTTTAATGTATGTTCTTGACATTTGTGGTGACTGAAAGATGTAACATGATGATGGACATCTGGATAACAACTGGATTCCCTGGGTAGAATATATTACATAGGTTAAGGCAGGGAAACACTCAAAACACTTAATCACATCTACTGTTTTCTGCACACTTCTGCAGAATGTGAATTAACAGACAATGAAACCCTTCAGCTTTATTTTCTGTCCCTTCCCCTAATGCCTATGGAGGTTCAATAAGAAAGCTGCAAGGAGAGACGTTTCTAAAATGCTAAAAGATGTTCGTTTTTTCAAAGTTAAGATTCCCTCTGATTTTCTGTCCCTTCCCCTAATGCCTATGGAGGTTCAATAAGAAAGCTGCAAGGAGAGACGTTTCTAAAATGCTAAAAGATGTTTGTTTTTTCAAAGTTAAGATTCCCTCTGATTACTGAAGAAAAGTTGTCTATTACTAGTTGTTACACACTTTCACATTATTTTGTTTTATTATATTTTCTTTCCCCTCTAGGATCTGTTAGAGAATTGTGGTGCTTTTCTTGACAACAGAAATATTAACTACATATAACCACATCTCCAGAGAGAATGTTCCTTCACATAAAGTACAGTTGTGTACACTTACCATAAATGTAGATGTTCAGGTATATTCACTGTTGCAGTCATCACACTTGGGTTATCCTGCCAGGGGTAGCCATCAGTTGGCCCAAATACCAGAGGCTTAGTATTTCTGTCTCAGTTACTATCGCTCCAGGACTGACGTCAGGTCGTCTTTAGTATAAAATCAGGTAGCCAACGCCATTACATCAGTTTTTCTTGCCCAAAATGTTAGGAGCCCCCAAATAGGGAGCTAGGTTATGGTGGAAGAACACCACCAGTAAAAAGTAAATACCAAAAATCCCTATAATGAGTGAGGAAGAGAGAGAGAGAGAGAGAGAGACAAGGGGGATGGAGGGTGGGGAAACCAGGACTGCAACAGTGAATACACTGGAACATCTACATTTATGGTAAGTGTACACAACTGTACTATGTTCTTCGTGTTTCACTGTTGCAGTCATCACACTTGGGTTGATTCCCAAAGCTGAAGACAAGGGCAGAGGCAGTCAAGAAGACTGGGGGCTGGCTAGGATGCCCTGCAAGACTGCTGTTGCAAAGCCTACCTTGGATTTGGAGAAGATAGGCAGGTGGTCATGCTTGGTGAAGGCATGAACAGAACTCCATGTTGCAGCCTCCAGGGTGTCCCTGGTAGGGACCCCTCTGCGAAAAGCTGCAGAAGTGGAGGTTGCCCTGGTGGAATGTGTCGTGACCCCCTTAGGGGGTGGTTTACCATAGTATCTGTAGTAGAAATGTATACAGTATGCTATCCATTTGGAGATTGTTTGTTTTGGATATGGCCTTGCCCTCTGCACCTGCTGCAAAGCTGACTTAACAATTGGTCAGTTTTCCTAAAATATTTAGCCCTATCCAGGTAGAATCTGAGCTGTCTCTGCACATCTAGAGAATGCAGAATACTTTCCCCTTGTTTTGTGGGTTAGGGAAAAAGGTGGGCAAATGAATAGATTGGTTGAGAGCCACACTGGACACTACTTTAGGCATGAAAGTTGGATTAGCCCTGAGGGAGACCCTGTCAGCATGAAAAGGGCTCTACCGTCATGAGTGCTTGTAGCTCTGAAACTCTTCTAGCTGAAGTGATGGCCAGAAGCAAGGCTGATTTCCAACAGAGGAATTTTAACTCTGCTGAAGCTACAAGCTCAAAGGGGGGTAGTAGTGTGAGCTTTTCCAACACAAAGTTAATGTCCCAAGCTGATGTAGGAGCTCTTCTGGGTAGCCTTAAATTGTTAGCCCCTCTTAGGAACTGTTTAATGAGAGGGTGAGAAAATAGAGGTGGCTCCATGCTGTAATGAGCAGAGATGGCAGAGGCATGAATTTTAATAGAAGAGAAGGATAGGCCCCTGTGTAGTAGGTCTGCTAGGTAACCCAGGATGAGAGGTATGGAGGACTGTGCTGTTTCAGCTCCTTTAGCCTGGGTCCAGATGCAATACCTTTTCCATTTGTCAGCATAGGATTTTCTAGTGTTGGGGCATCTGGCCTCACGTATAACATCCAGGACTTGCTTGCTTAGACTGGCAACTGGAGGAGAGGTCAGGGAATAAGCCAGGCTGCCAGGTTCAGGGTCTGCAATTGTGGATGTATGAATTCTCCATTCTGCTGGGTCAGGAGAGTTAGGATCTGAGGTTGGTGCCATGAGTGCAGGGGTGATAGACTGTGCAGCAGTGGGTACCAGTGCTAGATTGGCCAGTCTAGGGCAATCAAGATTGCTCTTGGTTTTTTCTCTCTTATTTTGAGTAGTACCCTTGAAAGTAGAGGTAAAGGGGGAAATGCATAGATTGAGAGGTTTACCCATTGGAAGGATAGGGCATCCACTTTCTAGGCCTTGCTGTGAGGTTCCCTGGTGCTGAATTTGCTGAGCTGGTGATTGCTGTGGGAGGAAAAGAGGTTCACCTTCTGGGTGCCCCACTTCTGGGTTACAAGGTTGAAGGTGCTGTGGTCTAACTGCCACTCATGTGGGTCTAAGAGGTTTCTGCTTAAGTTGTCTGCCAGAGAGTTTTGGGAGCCTGGCAGGAATTGTGCTTGTAGGTGAATCTGCATGGCTGAAGCTGTGTGCCAAAGGGTCATGGCGAGCCCGCAGAGGGGATAAGAGTGAGTTCCTCCCTGCTTCTTGATGTACCACATCACTGTGGTGTTGTCTGTTTTGATCATAAGAGACCCCGGGCATAGTAGGGGTCTGAAAGCTATCAGTGTGCTGAACAGCTAGCATCTCTTTTTGGTTGATGTGCAGATGTATTTGATTTGGACTCCAATGGCCCTCAATGCACCTGCCATCCAGGTGTGCACCTCAGGCATAATCCAATGTGTCTGTGGTTAGGGAGTGTGCAGCGTGGGGTTGTGAGAAGGGAAGATACTTGTTGTGGTTGCATGCTGCTGTGACTAGCCTAACGGAAGCATCGTCTGCAGTTTTGGACCTGTGCGGTCTGTCTCTGTCTTTATCCTTATATTTTTTCGGAGGATCAGTAGTTGGATGGCTTACTGAAGCCCTTTCAGAATACGGAGATCGAGAGTGAAAATATTTAGCTACAATAAGGGCCCAATGTATAGTTCTGGCATTTAACAAAGCACAAAACCGACAGCGAGAGACATCGTGGTCTGGGCCTAAACAGATGACGCAGTAAGAATGGAAATCTCGGTGTGGTATTTGCTTTCCACAGACGAGACAACTGTTAATTTTTTCTGACATTAGTTAGAGCAAGAAAAAAGGATCCCCAATGGGGTATGTAGCTTTAGAAGATTTCAACTTCAATTCGGAAATAAAAACTCAGGTAGCGGGCGACCGGCACTCATGTGAACTGCTTCTGCTTCTGGCTCCTCGGCAAGAAAGACTGATGTAATGGCGTTGGCTGCCTGATTTTATACCACTAATGACCTGATGTCAGCCCTGGAGCGACAGCAACTGATGCAGAAATACTAAGCCTCTGGTATTCGGGACGACTGAGGGCTACCCCTGGCAGGATTACCCAAGTGTGATGACTGCAACAGTGAAACACAAAGAACATCCACTGTTTGTGAAAACACTTCATTTTACTTTTTCAGTGAGAATTTTACATATTCTGCACAGCTGGTGCATTAGTAGTATTAAGGGACTCACAAGGCAAATCAGAAATGAATCACACTATTTTATATCTCAGGTGTCTGTGCAAAGTACACAGCACATGCAAAGGCACTTTGGTTACTGATGGACAGTTCAGCATTAACATGCAGAAGAACACACTCAAGATAAAGCTTTTTCAATATTGTCTGTTGCCGCTGCTGTTGTTAATAATAACATTAATAATAATAATATTAATAATATCATCATTATTTGGTGGGTTCTTTGTACTAGATTAATTGCCTGTAAGCTCTTCCAATTTGAGGGCCAGTTAAATTGTCGATGCACTAGTAGGGGCAGCAGCAGCAGTGAAGTCAGATAAAGAAATCTGTGTCTGAGAAAACTGCTTTCAATAATGTGCTTGTGTCTGCATATCAGTGAGTGATCCAGTGATGATGACGTGACAGAGTACGTGAGTTAGACTGGAACCATGGTATACTAACAAGGGATGGTGCGTCACAACTGTTACAGACATAGAACTTATCATACTAGGTACCCCTGGGTCAGTGGTCCAGTTACAGAATGTCTATCAAACATCTGGGGAAGTGGTTTGAAGTTTGCTGGTGTGAGTAAACAGCTTAGTATCAAAGTCATACCCAGTATTAATTCATTTGTACCCCAGTGTTTTGTACATGTGGGAGATGCAGCATTCTTCTACACTATTCTAAACAACAATGTGAGCATGGTGAAACAGGAACTACATCCATGCAAATAACAAATAAATGCTACAACTGCATAAGAGGCTCATTAGCCTTACCACAGTCTTCTACACGAAATAAAAACAAAATAAAGAAAATCAGAAGAATTAAAATAATAAACCTTAGCTGTTCAGGACAATGCCTAGAAAGTGTGCCTAAAATCATACATACCACAAAAAATACTTTACAAAAATGTACTTATACTGTGGGATAGGTACTTCATTTGCATGTGTATGTCTACACATACAGCTTGAAATAAATTTAAAAATACTGTACAGAACTTACAGAATTAACTCAAGACTAATAAGCGGAAACAATGAAAAAAAGGAAGCCCTGCCTCGTCAAGGATTAATACACATGAAACATAAACAATTAGTCAATACAAAGACTGTTCTTAAATCAAAACTGGCTAGTAAAAGCAAGTACAGCTGAGACCAAGAGCTGGGAACAAGTCTGCTACCTGTACTGCACATGGGTCTGAATCTCTCAGCTGCCATCTATCCAGTGTGATGTTATAAAGATGTCAGTCTACCAGTATTCAGAAGAACAGACACCTGTGCTGACAAAACCACAATGGATCAATAAACTATAAAAACAAACAAAAAGCATCTTATATACACATCTTACCTGGACCTAATATTACTCTTCAGCTGTGATTACTGTTTCTATGGCAACAAGCTTTGCTGTGACAATTTTTCAAGTACAGACTGATATAAAAACAGACATGCAACCAAACGAGAAATGCTGCAGTAGTCAGACATCCATTCTAATATACATACCTGCAAAAGCAGATGTACTAGGCACCAATGACTATCAAAATGAGTATCTGTTGTTGCACCTTTCATCTCAGGCCACAAGTGAGCAGATATTTAGTAATATGCACCACACTGCATCATGTATATTCAGTAAGTAAACAACATGCACACTACATATGAGTATCTTAATACACTGCCTTTTAAAAAGAGGAGAGTATCTTTAAAATGACTTCCGCACTACAAGTAGATTAATTTTAGAAAACATAGCAAATATGCAAGCAACAATGCCCAACAGTGTGGGCATTACTGGGAAAATAATGAATTGTCCAGAGGTGTTATTAATGCCCAGCACTGCAGCAGAAGGGCTTCTACATCCCTGGAAAGTATTACTTCCCCTAAAATGGCCACCCTGCAGGATATTACTGCACCTAGAAAATGGGCTATCTGTTACATTGTTTGTTCTTGTTTTTTAAGTACGATATACTTTTTTATATCTTTGACTAAAACAGTTCCTCTGAATAATATTTCAGTCTTGCTGTAGCACATACAATTGCTGTTGGAAGAAGTATTTTACATCGACATTATTAAGCAGTTTAAGTATTTAATGCCCATACACACACATGCATGCACACATACACACACATGCACACATGCACACAAGCACACACAAATAGCCAGCTTTAGGCAACAGCGAACCCTGTGGTCGCTGGGGAGCCCCTGTTCCCAGAGGGGCCCCCAACAACAGCAAATTGTCTTCTCCTGATATTTTGTAACATGTCTGTCAAACCAACAAAAGCTAGTATAGCATTCTTGAATACTTAATAAACCACGACATGGATAATAACTCTTATTTATATCTCCTTTAAAATTCAAAGATATCTCTGGTTGCAGTAACAGTGTTTTGTCAAGTAACAGGCATCAGAATTCCATTAAAAATTATACCACTGACATAGTGCCCCTGGGCTTAGTTAAATCCTGCAGTTGGACATGTTCTCCACTAAAACCAACTTCATATCCAGCTTTAGTCCCTGCTACACCCATGGCTGCAGGGGCCCCCCTTAATCATCCCTGACTGTGTGGGGGCCCCACAAAAGCTGCTGGTGGCTGGGGGAAATGAGGAAGAAGAAATGTATTAATTTCCTAATTATGCCCTTTAACCTGAACAGGGCTGTTATATGACCCTGTTAGGATAAAGATGATAATGAACATGAGCAAGGTAAGTGCTACAGATCAGCAGTCCTAAGTGACTTATCTCAGTGCAAATTTTGGATTTTAAGAAGAGCTGATACTTCCAATCATCAGGGATGTTTTTCTTTTTCCGGGAGTTTTATGAATAAAATGGAACACCAGATACTACAACTCTCAATTCCCTTGCTTAAGAATTCAGTGCACTCTCTAAAATAATGGCTCAGAATCAGGACTACATTTTAAATATTACTCTAATTGGCTTAAAAAGTGACTCAAATAACACCTTTGGCATCAACACGTATTTTTGGACAATAAGTGTAAAACTCAGATGTCTGGATTGACTGTTGGTAATCTTGAATGAATTACCAGCAAACCAAACTTTTTACGAAGGAGAAAGCAAATGTATGAACAAAATCAGGGAAGGTCTGTGAAATCAGGGACAGTGACATGTATGCATTACTGCCCAATGAGGTAAATAAGTGACTTACCCCTGCTGCTGTTTGACAACTGCTAGACAGCAGTTACTGATCTGGTGTGGCAGTACCAGTGTTGCACAATGTATTGCTATTTGCTGAAATAAGTACAAAACAAATACTGCTATGGGGTGTGTGTGTGTGTGTGTGTGTGTGTGTGTGTGTGTGTGTGTGTGTGTGTGTGTAGTTGTGCATACACCTAATAATGCCAGGACACAGACATTATTCTTCTAGGTATCAGTAAAAAATTTACCTAACAAGTAATTATATTTCAAAAATAAGGCACAAGATATATCACAGAACATTCAGGCTCTTAGATCTTCTTGGAGTCTGAAGTCCCCCACTCAACAGACTGTATAAATGGGTACTTGGGGTTCCCTTAATCATCCTTGACTCTCTGGAGACCCCCCCATAAAAGGACAAAAAATGTATCAGTCTTCTGACTGAGCTGTTTAACCTGAAGAGTGCTGAGATAAGACCCTTTTAGGAGAAAACTGACAACAGCCTCTGGTTTCAACCACACCCGTTCTAAAACCAGCCCTGTTCAAATGTGTGGGGGCTGAGGATCGTGTGGTTATTACAACTTTTATTTTCATCACATTCAAACCTTAGAGATGTGCACATGAACTCATTATAGCTTATGTTTGAGCTAAGGACAGTGTGGTAATTGTTTATTTACTTTTCTCACAGACCGCAGAGGTGTAAAAAATAAGGTTACTATAGCTTGTGTATGCGGTGTGTACTGTCTAGGAGCAACAAATTAGAATATATAACTGAAATTATTCTCACAATCACACATCAGGCACATATACATGGGGCTGACTTTGAGGGTTAGGGGTGAGGAAGCATGCTATGTACACATATATCAGCAGTCACTTGAAATATATGGCTAAGGCAATTTAAACCTCTGCTTTCATCCCAGTTTAACATCAGAGGGATGCATAGGCAGTGACTGTCTCTTGTGGGGGGTTAGGGAGGCAGGCAGTATTCCCAGATAAGACCTATGTAATCCCAAAAATGGCTTGTTAGTTTATTGCGAGGTACTATTTTGTCAGCTTTGAACATTAAGCCTTGGGCACAACTTATGTCTTCCTTGAAAGAAAAAAATAAGACTGAAATTATTTTCTTTTTCATGATTTTTGTTCAGGCCAGCATTGGAATAAAATGCTGAGAAAATGCTCTAAAATGCATCCCAGGACACATATATAACCACTACAGGTTTGGGGGCATCAGCTTAATTCAGTTATTTCCTAAATGGTTATTACTGAACTGTCTTGGTCAGCAAAGGTGTGCTGAAAGGATACAAAGAAAAATGAGAAGTTATGTACCTAACATAACGTTCCATGTTAGTTGTCTTCTTCTCGCCTTCTTTCTTGCTGGATGGGTTCGGAGCTGATCCTCGGCTCCGACTCGGCCAATACTAAAGCTCGAGAGCTATTTCCACCGGCTCGAGGCTCCCCTATATCCCACAATGCTAGGCGGTAAATACCCAGATCTCGTTTGATAGCTGAAGAATAGCAGTGCTGGTCTCCCAGAGACAGAGAAAAAAAGGGAAATCCACCTCTATAGAAAGACTACCTGTAGAACTATCAAACAGGGGCAATAGAGGTGGATGATGCTATGGAAGATAAAATATCCCAAGGATCCTCTCGGTCTGTCCAGGCTAGGGGGATGGAGGGTGGGACGCAAGAAAGAAGGCGAGAAGAAGACAACTAACATGAAACGTTACGGTAGGTACATAACTTCTCAATGTTAAGTTGTCAATCTCGCCTTCATTCTTGCTGGATGGGACCGCGTCCCTAGCACCCTTATCCTGGGTGGCTCATCGGAACAGACCCTTGAGTACGGTGGAACCAAAGTTAGCCCGGTTTCTGGAGGCCATATCCAATTTATAATGTGAGATAAAGGTATGAGGAGAAGCCCATGCAGCTGCTTGACAGATGGAATCTATGGGCAGTCTGTCTTGAAATGCTACAGACATAGCTAACTCTCTGGTTGAATGAGCTCTAGGTTGTGATGGTAGCTTTTGGTGTCTGAGATCATAAATGAAAGAAATTACAGAGGCCAGCCATCTCGAAAGAGACACTTTGGAAATTGGAAGGCCCACCTTGCCTTCTGCATAGGATAGAAAGAGCTGGTCAGACTTCCTAAACTGTTTAGTCCTATCCAAATAATAGCGAAGCTGGCGATGGACATCTAGGAAATGTAACTTTTTTTCTGTCTTGTTGGAATAATTAGGGAAGAAAACTGGAAGGTTGATTGTCTGATTCAGATTCACCTCAGAAGCAACCTTCGGTAAAAAGGAAGGGTTGGTCCAAAGGGACACCCTGTCTTTGTGGAAGACTAAGTATGGAGGATGACTGCAGAGAGCATGAAGTTCAGATACCCATCTAGCAGATGTTATAGCTACTAGAAAAAGGGTTTTCCATGAAAGCAATTTCAGAGATCAGGAAGCAGCCGGTTCGAAGGGGGGGAGAATCAAGGAGGCTAGAACCAAATTTAAGTCCCACTGAGGTGGGGGGTCTCTAATTGGAGGCTTGAGCAAAAGATACTTTTTAGAAAGGCTTTGCAAAGTTTATGGGACATGATGCTGGAGTCTGAAAAGCCTACATGGAAATTAGATATAGCCGCCAATTGTACTCTAATAGTAGACGGAGAAGAACCTGAGTGAAAAAGTTTTGCAGGAAGTCTAGTATAGACTGGATAGGTGCAGTAAAAGGGTCTATATTATTAGTTGCTGCCCAGAAGGAAAAACGTTTCCACTTGCTATTGTAAATCCTTCTTGTAGAAGACTTGTGGAAAGCTACAAGTATGTTACGGTCCGAATGGGAAATTAAAGGAAGCCTGGCTGGGGTAGGAAGTGGAGCAACCAAGCTGTGAGGTTGAGAGATGGGAGGGAGTGGTGCAGCTGACCCGATTGATGGGTCAAAAGATCTGGCACTGGATCCAGATGCCAAGGCTGCTCCAACAGAAAACGGTGAAGGAACGGAAACCATATCTGACGAGGCCAGTAAGGGGCAATGAGGATCATGTCGACTCTCAAAGTGGTAGCTTTCTGAATTACTTGAGAGGTCAGTGGAAAGGAGGAAAGGCATACAGAAGTCCCCGGGGCCAATCGTGGACTAGAGCGTCCCTGGCGGGTTGACCTGGTAGGGGAGAGAGGGTGAAGAAATCGTGACGCTGTTTTAGGGAGTAGCAAAAAGATCGCAGCAAGGTCGACTCCATTTCTGAAAAATTTGTTCTAGCACTGACTGTTTGAGAGACCATTCGTGTGGTATGAGTATGGCCCTGCTCAACTTGTCTGCTATCATGTTGGATTTCCCGGGGATGTGCATTGCTATCAGAAACCGCTGAGATGAGATCGCCCACTGCCAAAGTCTGAGTGCCTCTCGACATAAGGGATAAGACTTGGTTCCGCCCTGTTTGTTGATGTACCATACTACAGACATATTGTCTGTCTGAATTGCAATAGTCCCGGCGGGAAGAGAGTGCTGAAGGGCTTGCAATGCTAAAAGTACTGCTCTCATCTCCAGAACATTTATGTGCAGATGGCTTTCAAAAGGTTGCCATGTGCCCTGAACCGTCCTGCCCTGACAATGCCCCCCCACCCGATCAGGGAGGCGTCCGTTGTCACCGTGGCAACTGGAGGGGGGGACAAATGATCTGCCCTGAAGAACTTGAGGGGAGGTCATCCACCAAGTTAGATGCTTCTTGCATGATTGGGTCAGCAGAATAGTGTGAGACATTGGGTGCTGTTGGAAGGACCACTGAGAAAACAGCATCCACTGGAGGATCTGCATGTGAAAGTGTGCTAGAGGCAGAAGTGTAATGGCAGCTGCCATGAGAACTAAGACCTTCAAGACAAACCTGGCTTTGATCCTGTCGCATTGAAGAAGAATGTGAACATGTTTGCGGATATCTGATACTCTTTGCTCTGTTAGTTTCACGGAAAGATGAATTGTGTCTAAGGTGGCGCCTATAAAGGTAATAGCCTGACAAGGCAACAAGGCAGATTTTTCGAAATTTATGGAAATACCTAGAGCTTGACAAGTATGAATGGTGTAGTCTCTGTATATGAGAAGTTGATGCCTGGTGGTAGCAGTAAGGAGCCAGTCATCCAAATATGGAAACACCTGGAATCCTTGACGTCTCAGATGAGCCGTGACCACTGCCATGCATTTGGTGAACACTCGGGGGGCTGTAGTGAGACCAAAGGGCAGGGCTCTGAACTGGTAGTGACTGGCTCCCAGCCGGAAGCGGAGGAACCTTCTGGAGCATCTGTGCATCTTGATATGATAGTACAAATCCTGAAGGTCTATTGAGCACATCCAATTGTCCTGACCCAAGAAGGGTAGAATAGACTGAAGTGTGACCATCCGGAATTTTGTTTTGTTTACAGACTTGTTTAGTCTGCTGAGATCCAATATTGGTCTCCAGTCCCCTGTCTTTTTTGGAACCAAAAAGAATTTGGAGTAGATTCCGGATCCTTGCTGGTCTGCCAGGACTGGCTGGATAGCTCTTTTTGACAGCAGCTTTGATATTTCTAGCGCTGCTTGTTCCCTTAGACCGGGTGGAACGTCTGGAAGGGGCCCTTTTGGTTGAGATGGGATGTGGACAAAGGGAATTTTGTGACCCTTGGATATAATCGACTGTACACATTTGTCTTGAGTGAGGGGAAGGCCAGGCTTCTGGATACAGTGATAATCTTCCCCTGACTGCCTCCGAAGGTGGACAGTCGGGCAGCTTCTCAGGGATGCTGAAAAGGTTTGTCAGAGAGAGTCTCTCTGCTACCTTGATTCTGCAGACCCCCCTGCCCCTAGGGCGGCATCTATTGTTGTTCCCCCCTCTGCCTCTAGAGGGGAACTGACTGTGTGCATCAGGCAAAACTCCCTGTGATTTGCGGAACCATATTTCCCCCCCTTCTGACCCTTGGGATATGGTCTGGAAGGGGTGGAAAACCGGACTCCCACAGCAGAGAGAGTCTTGCTATCCTGTTCGCACCTAGTCAACGTGTCCTTCACCTGAGGTCCAAACAACGCTGTACCATCAAAGGGGGAATTGGTGAAGGACGCCTTGAAAGGGTCCGCAAAGTTACAAAACCGCATCCAGGCATGACGTCATAAAGCTACACCTGTACCAGCAGCCCTACTCGCCCCATCGGCCGCATAAGAAAGAAGCCGCATGGAGGAGTTGACGATCGAATTCAGGGTTGCCAGCTGGGAGTTCATTTTGTCTCGAAACCCCTCAGTTGTTGAATCCTGCAAAGCATCACCCATTTCCTTGATCATATCTCTCTGAAGACGAGTGAAGTGACACAAGTAGTTCAGCGAACGCATGGCAAAGGTCGCTGGAGAGAACATCCGCTTACCGTACCTATCCATAGTCCTAGATTCCTTATTAGGAGGATGGATAGGTACCGAAGTATCAGCTAATTCCTTCTTAGTGGCTGCGGCCACCACCATAGCATCAACAGAGATGCCCTTGGATAAGAATTCTTTGTCCTTAGGAGCTGTAATAAACTTGGACGGTCTTCGTGGGGTAGGTTCCACCATATCAGGGGCTGTCCATGCCTTCCTTGACACCACTTCCATGAGGGGGTCAAAGGGAGGAGATACCCAGGAGGTGGAAGGGTGAGAGCCAAAAGCATCAAGGTAGACCGACTCGTCCTCTGAAGGGTTAAGGGTGGACCAGTTCCCCCTCTGTTTAAGGATCTCAAGGATGTCTGAAAAGGAGACATCCTCAGAGGAGGACCGTGGGGACCCTTCAGACTCATCCATGTCGGTATCTGAGGTGATAGACTCGGGGGAGTCAATATGCTTCCTCTTAAATTGTTTCTTCCAAGGGGGTTCCCCTGAAGGATCAGGAGAAGCCTCGGAAGAGGAGGAAATTTCCAGTGGGGAAACTTGAGACGTTGGCTCTCTACGATCTCGGATGAGAGGGTGGGTAGAGACCATCACAGGCACTGTAGAGGGAGGAGCTGAGAGAGCCGACCGTGGAGCAGACACCGGGTCTAGCACGCTCCGCATGACCTCGAAGGCGCCCCGATCAGGCGGGGCCGAAGATCCCCGCTCCGAAGAGACGAGGACTCCTCCCGGCACCAAAAGGGACGGCTCTGAGGCCGATGTCAGGGCCGAGCTCACCAGCACCAAGGCTCCGAGAGGGAGAACGGGCTCGGACAAGGGTCCAATGCCACTCGCCCCCTCAGAGCCGACGAGGGAAGCCCAGTGCCCAGATCCCTCCAAGGAGGAGATTGGAGCCGACGACGGAGCCAAAAGTGGAAGTATCGGCTCCGACACACTGACAGTCATGGCTCTGAGAAGCTCCAGCTCTGAACTCATGGGAATCGGAAGAGGAACTGAGGAAGGGATAGGTATAGCCACTGACCATTGGGTAGGACTATGCAGTATTTGGGCTAGTGCCTGGGACTTGAGAAGTCTGCTCACCACCCTCTCTAAATCATGGTCGGACAATCTGGAGGACCGAGAGAAGTGGGACCTATGGCTCCTCTCTGATAATAGTGGAGATCCCAGGGCCGAGTGGATAGAGCCAATGGATGGGGATCTAGACCTCTTTCTAGTAGGTGGCTCTGACAAAACTGTCGGAGCTGTCTGAGTCTCGGACTTCTCGGCTCCAGCCGGAGCCAAGGTGACTGTTTTAGTCTTAGAGACATCAGCTCCAGAAGGAGTCAATCTCGAGGAAGTCTTAGAGCCACCAGCAGATGGCTCCGAAGCTGGAGCCTACGCCTTGGAAGGCTTGGAAGGTTTTCCTGACACTGTCTGGGTCAGGGATCCTTCAGGCTTTAATAAGCCTCGCAGTATTAATTTATTTTTGCGTTCCTGCAGGACTCTTGGACTGAAAGCGTGGCAGACAGAACAAGAGTCCTGCAGGTGCAAAGGTCCCAGGCAATATACACAAGAAGTGTGACCGTCTGTCAGAGACATTTTCTGACAGCATGAGTCACACTTCTTAAAGCCTGAGACTTTAGAGTCCTTAGACATCACAAACAAAAAACTGTGAAACACAGACACATACACACAGACACACCTGTTAAGAAAAAGGGGAAAAAGATCCAACCACTCCCACAAGTATGACTAAGGGGAAGGGAGGAGGGCCCGAAGGCCTAAAGAATAAAAGGGATAAACGGGAAAAACAATTAGGGGAACTCGAAGGAAACTAGGGATAGTTAACTAATAAACTGTAAGGAAAACTATTCAAGGAAAAAAATAAGGGGTTTTGAAGATTTATAACTATAAAAAGTTACTAACCTGCAGAGCCGGTAGAAACAAGCACCTCGTAGCTAAAGCGGCAAACGAGATCTGGGTATTTACTGCCTAGCATTGTGGGATATAGGGGAGCCTCGAGCCAGTGGAAATAGCTCTCGAGCTTTAGTATTGGCCGAGTCGGAGCTGAGGATCGGCTCCAAACCCATCCAGCAAGAATGAAGGCGAGATTGACAACTTAACATTAAAGGTTAACAGCAACTGTGAATTTATTTCCTTAATCATAATTTCTGTTCAAGCCATTACTGGATGAAAAGGTTGTGCAAAAAGAAAAAAATTAAAATGCACTTCAATGCATGTAGAAAGTTGTGGCTTCCTGAAAAAGTTGAGAGTAAGGCAAAATGTGAGAAAAGGAAGAAAGAAGTAATGTACATGGTATGAGGAGCCCAAAACGGAGGGGAGGGTGTTCAGAAGAGAGGACTGGAGGGTGTGCAGGGGGTGTTAAAACAGTAGGCCTAGTCATCACTTCATTTAAGTCCAGACCTTTACATATAGTTGTTGTAATGTATCATTGTTACAACTAAATGCCAGCAACTGTAAGTGTCCCTTTGTTAGGTCAACAAAGTGTGGTATATAGGCCTGTTCTAATGTAAGAGCTTGTAGCTACAGGTCTGTCTGTGAGTAGAACTCCTAAAAGTTTGCAGCACAAACTAAAAGGTTTCTTAGAAGGTGTGGCATTGACAAGATGATACTTGTACTGAAAGTGCCTAGGGCCCCCAACTTGACATTTGCTGGGGGCCACCAAAATGCTAACACGGCCCTGCTGACACACACACACACACACACACACACACACATATATATATATATATATATATATATATACATATATATATATATATATATATATATATATATATATATATATATATATATATATTTATTTATTTATTTATATATGTGTCCAGCAATTACATTTACTTTTTGACTGAGAGCATTTTTGGGGTTTCATTGTGATCAAAGGAATGAGAAAAAAAATACAGTGATACAGGGTAAAGGACCCCCCCCCCAACACGCACACACACACACACACACACACACACACCTCTTAAATGTCCTTAATTTTGGAGTGCAACTCCATAATGTTTGATTTTCTCATACATCTCTGAAGACTGCTGTCAGTTAATGAAGTCAGATATTACAATTCCATACTTATTATTCAGAAAATGCAGACTGTTAAAGACTGACCCTTTTTTAAGATCTTTCCCTGCATATTATTGGCGTTATCCACAATTCGTGAGCAAAGAATGTGACAGGTATGTGCAAAGTACCTGCTCTCTGGTTCACTTACACTCACATTTTCACTCGCTCTCATTCTGTACCTGTTAGACACACACATACCGCACACAGGTACTTTCTTCTTTTGTTCACTTGTTCTTCTTCTTTTGGCTTTTCCCAGTTAGGGGTTGCCACAGTGGATCACCTGTCCGCTCATGACTGGCAGTGGAGTTTTGCAGTGCAAGTTGCCAGCCCGGCGCCCAACCTTCCACAGAAGGCACACACATGCACACACTCATACCTAGGGCCAATTTAGAGTGTCCAATCCGCCTATAGCATGCCTTTGTTCACTTACTGACGTGTGCTAAATGGCTAAAAAAGCAATTAGTGGATTTTTTCCCTCCTATGCTTCATGATGATTTATTTTGCTGCCATGAAGTACACCACTGTAGTACATTTGTTCTTTGATAGGGTATCAATGTACCATTCATCTATTATCTAAGTTTAAAATAAATACTATCCAACTTTATTAACTTTTGTTTTCAGTATACTACATACATTGAGAAATCACTGGCTTCACTGAAATTTTTTTCAGAAATTCCAAGACTTTACTATTTCTAATCTTTTATGCTCTAGTTATTTTTGAAAACTTTGAAGCCATCTGGACAGAAGATCCTACCATCCTGACATTAGATCCCTTGGATGTGAAATAAAATTCAGCCCTTGCTTTTTTTCCTAAGATGCTAAGACCATAACTCTTAAGTTTTTTTTAATGGTCTCCTGCTGGTTGTCTTAATTTAATTACTGTACATGTCTTACATAGTATCAGCTCAGTAGGCAAATCAAAAATCCATCACATTATGTTACACCTTAGGTGTCCTTGAGGAACAGGGAAAGGGTATCCAGGAAATGAATGGTATCACATCACCTCAAAGATTCATAACAACTTCAGAAGGCCTCATAACAGGGAAACTGGCATTGAATCATTGGACACAGACATACCCATGCTCAAGATATACAGCATGGACAGCTTTTTTGACCACTGTAAATAAAGATCCTGTCCTCCATCAGACAGCAGCTGTGTAACTGCAGTTCATCCAAATCCTCACTCATACAGGTTACCCCCCCCCCCCAACCAGATGACTCTCTGATGCTTTTTACTTGGTAAATTGAAATAAAAAAAAAATGGATATGGGGCGGGGGCATTCCATAACCATGTGGTTCAGCCATGATCTGTACATAAATCATTATTTTATTTTAATTATACAGAGGCAAATGCAATTATGTTGTTTGAACAGTAAAGGTGCGTAGTAAACCCTTCAATGTAACAGACCAAAGGCAACAACAGCAGAAGAATCAGGCAATAATATTCAACAGGACAAATTCATACAAAGATACTGATCTGACATTGTATTACAGGTGTGGCCTCTTCAGAAATAAGATGCATTTGGATACAACACTACTTCATCCTGACCCAACCAAAGGCTGCAAGATGACCAGGAGCTAAATCTTCATATTATGACAGGATGATCCTAAAGCCAAAGGGCTAAAATATGTACCTAGAAAAAAATAAACTTCACTGCCAACATTCTTCTTCTTCTTAAAACCTGCTATTACTTCAAGTGTGATCAGATACTTAAATAAACAAAGAATTTACTTGCACTAACTACAGCTAATGAAGGAAAAAAATCAGATCATGGATCCAGTTTCTCAAACTTTGGTCTAACTTTACAGTTAAGTTTAACCTTCATGTAAATAAAGTTGCAACATATGTATGTACGTAACAATGTTTTCTCTGCACTGTATAGATGTTTTTTAATATAGATGCAATCTTTTCTTTGCACCTAAGACATGACTAAAAAGTTTTAATAGACCAGGTCACCTACCTAGTTATCAAAAAAATAACAGAACAGAAAAATTGTGTGTTACATTGCACGAAAAGCTCTAAGTATATACTTAAGTGGTCTTTACTTTCATTGCCAGCAAGATATATTTCATCAGTTAGTAACTGTATAAAAAGTAAGATATATTACAAATTTAAATTTCATATTTAACTGATGAGGCACAGGCAGATTATTTAATCTGTGCTGGTTTGCTTTGTGTCATATGACAGAGCTCATGCCTTTATTTTCCAAAATAGACTACTTTTAGGTAGAATTTACAACCTGCAAAGGTTTGCATGCTAGTAACATGAATATAACGGAGTCTAGCAATCACAGAAAGTGTAAAAAAGAGATCACAAATGGTACACTATCTGTTGTTTCAATAAAGCTTTATTTAAAAAAGCTAATCACAAAGCATTGTAATTTACATACTTTTACTAAGAAAGTTGAGTTCATTTATACAATCAAAAATCTGTATCATGATGAAAAGGGACATCCAAAAGAGTAACATCCAAACAGCACACCTTCAGGGGGAAAAATAAAACGGCAACAAAGAGCAACTTCTTCCCTTCATTAACAGCAAGTCACTGCATACACTTTGGGGTGAAATGTAGTGTACAGCCTTCACATATACATACACACATTTCTTGAACACCTGAACTCCTCAGCCACCAGGACATGTGTTAACCCAGCTGGAAAGCAGTCAGTGGCAATGTAACAAGAAATAAAGAAACACAAATATAAACAAAAAAGAAACAAAATAAAATAATGAAAACACTAATATCTCTCCATGATCTCAAGATAAAAAAAATTTTCTTTTACATTAGCAGTTGAAAAACAAACATTACAAAAACTAATTTGGCAGTGCACAGTTCTGTGTTCTACTCATTGTAGACTAACTTTAAAGTTGTGTATTTTCTTCAGTATTTGTTTCATTTTATCCAAATGTTCCTAGTAAACTTTTCAAGACCTACTGTGTTAAGAGTTTAAAAGTATGCTTGAAACACAGCATTCTTCTGCTCACAGCTTAGCTTAAGCTATTGTTGTAGCTATGTTTCAAGGCTGCAACACCTACTCAGGTATCAAATAATGACTAACTTGCTGGGACAAGAGTGCCCTGTATCAGTCACTGAGTGAATACAATGGATGGGTGGAGCTCAGCATTCAGTGAATCACAGCTAGGAAGAAAGCATATTATATACTAATGTCTCAAGATTTTTTACATTCAACCATTCAATAAAGGTGCGTACGTTATACTCTTGTCAGAAGAGCTCAGTATCAACTTAATATTTTGACAATAAGTGTCAATGTCTATGGACTTTTACAAGGCACAGCAGTAACTCTTTGCTCACCAGTGGGAGTGGGGAGCCTTGAGCAGCCTACCTGTCCTTGGGGGAAGTGACCTCAGCACAAGAAGCTGTAGTAATTGGTTGTTTGGGACCATTCCTAGCTCTTTTGTAGTTCACTGCTTAAAATCCGCCTCTGGGCGTTTTTTTCTGGCTATACTGCTCAGACAAGCTCCACGTGGGTTTACAGGGTGGTCCTAGCAGCAAGGAACTCGAAAAAGTGACTACCTTCTGGATTTAAGTATCTTTGCTTTTTTTCACTGGAAATAGCTTCTGTTGCTTACTTTGAACTAGCCTGAACTGTTTTTTTTACTGATTACTGCATTTATTTTAAAATCTGCACTTAAAGTTACATTTAGTCGAATATAATCGAAAGTTTGCTTGTTTGTTTGTTTAATTTAACTGTGGAGGCTGCCCACTAAAGTGTGCTAGCCTGTGTAACTAATTTATCACTGTCTCTGCATTTTCTGTGTGTTTCTACAAAAAAAACAAAAAAAAACAAAAAAATAATCCTTGTTTTCCCGCCTTTCTCGACTAGTTTAGACCAGTATACAGGCATTGCTGTATTCTGGGCTGTGGTGTAGTTCCTGTGTTGTCCATTACCTTACTTGGATAGAAGGAAGTTTCGTTGCTCACCAGTGGGAGTGGGGAGCCTTGAGCAGCCTACCTGTCCTTGGGGGAAGTGACCTCAGCACAAGAAGCTGTAGTAATTGGTTGTTTGGGACCATTCCTAGCTCTTTTGTAGTTCACTGCTTAAAATCCAGCGTTTGCACAGCTTTGCTTGATCGTACATAGCGCAGCACCGGTTAAACAAGGTTAAACTTTTCTGGCTCCGCCAAGTCTGCTGTTCAATTTTTCCCTTAGAACTGTTCTACTTGCAATCTAAACAGCCTATACTCTATCTGAAAAGCTCAGCACTTGCTCCTAAAGCATTTTTACACAGGTAAAGCACTCTTAAACAAAAGAAAGTACTTCATTCACCTAAATTCTGTTGAGTACCCATTTCCCTATAGGTCCTTTCTGACTCAGTTACACAGCAATCTTTTTCACTATTTCTAGCATGTCGAAGGGTCAGTTGCTGGCGTCCTCTCCTTTTCAGCTGGTGAATCTGGGAATCTTGAGGCAATGTTACAATTGCCTCATGTAGACAGGCAACCCTCTCCTCCTCCCAACAAATACAAATATATGCGAGAGATGCAACTATATAGCCAAACTGGAGGCTGAGCTCTCTCAATTCAGTACTGGCAAGACCAGTCAGGAGGAGAAGGTAACCACGCACACCACAAACCCAGTCTCACATAGAACTATCACAACTGCAAACCAAACACATAAACACACAAAAACATACTCAGAGGTGCTGATTAAAAATCTACCAAAACAACATAGGCCTCCAAAGCAGACACCCAAGCAACCACCACCTCAAGACATAGCACATGCAACACATAGTTCACAAAGTCAGTGTGCTAAACAGTCACAGCCCTTAAGGCCAAAAAACATGCCAGACACACTTGTAATAGGTGACTCCATAGTCAGACACACTGACGTCCCGCTCACCAGACTGAACATGGAAAAGGTCACAGTAAGCTGCCTGTCGGGAGCTAGAATCCGCCACATAACACAAGCACTCAGGTCACTCCACAGCAAGTACAAATATGACTCAGTCATTGTACATGCCGGTGTGAACGACCTGAGACATACCTCCCTGGACTACATGAAAAGAGACATAGAGGAGCTCTCTGATTATGTAGCCCAGGCCGGTATGACCCTGACCCTGAGCAGCATCTTACCCTCACCAAGAATGATGCCACAGTACAAAGACAAAATGATCAGTTTTAACAATTGGCTTAATTACTGGTGTCATTCTAAGGGGATCCAATGTCTGTCTGCTTGGGATGACATGCTTGACAAGCCACGCTGCTTCGCAAGGGATGGCTTGCACCTGTCACCCTGGGCTTCCGGATATTGGCCAAGGCTCTTGCCACCCCATAGTGCCTTTTTTAGGCAAGGCTCAAATGACAAACCTACCGCCCTAGAAAACACAAGTGGAAAAAAACTAAGGGTAATGCTGCTCAATGCCAGAAGTCTAAACCTCAAGATGCACGCCCTCGAAGCCCTCCTCAGTATGGAGAACATCGATGTCTGTGCAGTGACTGAAACCTGGTTCAAGGCTCCTGAGAGCACCCCAGCACTATCAGGTTTTACCTCATATCATGCTTTCCGGCCTCAAAACTTCGACCGAACCACAAAAGGAGGGGGAGTATCCATTTTCATCAAAGATACCCACACCTCCAGGTTAGTGGCAACCCACGAAGCATCGGAGACTATCCAGGTGCAACTAACCATAGGCAAAACTGCCTTACAGTTTGTAGCATGCTACAGACCACCCTCTCAAACTCAGGAATCCCACACAGCCTTCCTGAAGACACTGGAGAGTATGAATGTCTCTCCAAATACCATCATTTTGGGAGACTTCAACTACCCAAACATAGACTGGGAACATTACTCAAGCCCCAACACCCTAGCCCAAAGGTTCCTAGAATTCATAAACTCAAATGCAATGGAACAACTAGTCACCATTCCCACAAGAGGAGACAATATACTAGACCTGATCATCACAAACATGGGGACAAAATGCTCCACACTGGAAGTATATCCCTCTTTGGTAAGATCAGACCATAAATTAATCTCACTGGAAATCCACACCCCCCCACCCCCTGCACAAAAGACCACAGTGAAGAACTTCTCAAAAGCAAACTTCACACTTCTTAAGACTGAAGTGGTATCCTTCAAGGCCCTGGGCCAGTGGAAACCACAACCCACACTGCTGAATCCTTTGCAAATGCCTTCTATGGGCACCTTCAAGAATGCATGGATCATGCAATCCCATATAAAACTAAGACCCATTCCCCCAAAGGCAGGCGCCCAGTCTGGTGGACCCCAGCCATAAACAAACTTTACAACAGGAGGAGGAAGCTACTACATGACAGAGCAAAATCCCTAAAAGGGAAGGCATCTCTGATCAGTACTAGCAAAAAACTACGATCACTCATAAAATCATCCAAGGCCAACTTTGAGAGAAAAATCGCAAAAGACACAAAAGACAATCACAAGGCCTTCTTTAGCTATGTTAGAAACCTGGGTGGAAACTCCCAGATATGCTCAGAGTTAGTCCAAAATGACACAAAATACACTGAACCCACTGACGTTGCCAACATTCTGGCAGACAGGTTCAGTGCAAATTTCTCCTCCCGCCGCAAAAGGAGAAATAACTATCCCAGCAGAGTGTAGCCTCCCTAACATCTCAGATACCCAGGTGAGAGCCGCCCTCTCTAAAGCTAAAAACACAGCATCAGTGGGACCGGATGGTGTCCCGGGCTGTGTGCTACATGAACTCCAAGAGGAACTAAACCCACACATAAGGCTGCTGTTTAATCTTAGCCTTACTACAGGATACGTACCCAAAGAGTGGCATATGGCAACAGTGGTCCCACTTCACAATGGCGGTGCTTCTACGGACCCTGGAAATTACCACCCCATAAGCTTGACGAGCCTGGTCTGCAAAGCTATGGAGAGGATCATTATGGAACTCATAAACAAAGACATTGGGGACCTACAGACACTGGATCCCACCCAATTTGGCTTTGTCAAGGGCATATCCTGCTTTTGAACTTGGTCGACTTTTTTGAAACAGTCACTAAGGCCATTGATGAGGGTAAGGCAGTTCACACAGCCTACCTTGACCTTGCAAAAGCCTTTGACACAATACCCCACTCGGGCATCATAGACAAACTCACCAGCTTAAATGTAAACCCATATGTCACAAGATGGGTTGCAAACTGGCTCAAGGACAGAACCCACAGGGTCAGAGTAGCTGGAGCTATGTCAGACTCTAAGCCAGTCACAAGCGGTGTCCCACAGGGCTCAGTCCTGGGACCCCTCTTGTTCGGCATTTATTTTTCCGAGGTACAAGCAAACATAGGAGGATTGTGGTTGACAAAGTTCGCAGATGACTGCAAACTGGGCACCATAATCGATACTCCAGCGGACACAAACATCCTTCAGAGAGGCCTCATAGAAATGGATAATTGGTGCCAGAGCCATGGCCTTAAGCTGAACGCCAAAAAATGTATAGTCATACCCTTTGGGAAAAACAAGGTACCGACAAATTACCACATAGGTGGTAATCCATTAAGTACGGAAGAGGTAATCAGGGACCTAGGGACCCAGGTTGACAGTAACCTCTCATTTGACACTCACATTGCCAAAGTGGTTAGGAAGACCTTCTATATTGCCCACCTTATCATGAAGGGTTTCACATCTAGATCAAGAGAGGTCATTGTGCCCCTGTACTCTTCTCTTATCAGGCCAATGATTGAGTACAATGCCCCATTTGGGATGTATCTCACCCGACACCTGCAGCAGTTGGAAAGACCCCAAAAGTTCCTCACCAAGAGGATAAAGGGTCTTAAACATATGTCATATGCTGCCCGACTGAAAAAACTCCAGCTCTATTCAGTCGCATACCGCCTACTCAGAGGTGATCTGTGCCTGACGTACAAGGCCATGTCCAATCCGGAATTAATGGACATGCTCCACCTCAGAAAATCCAAATCCATCAGAGCCACGAGAACAAGAGACTTAAACCTCAACAAAGAAATAAATAGGACGTGCTGGAGGGACAGATTCATAACCCAGAGGCTCCCTACACTCTGGAACAGAATCCCAGTCCATGTTAGGCAGAGACCCTCACTGACTCTATTCAAGAGAAATCTCGACGAGTGGATGGGAGATTGTAGGTTTACCCCAGGGGTCATCTCTGTGTCACTACTAGACAGAGGCACAGTAAACCAAACCCTAAAAGGGCATAGTATTCTCATCCTAAGGGGTGGTGAAAGCCACACACACTCTGGCTAGGCTTAAAAATGCCCTAGGGCAGATAGCCTAGTACGAACCTATGAACCTATGAACACAAATTAATCCCCATCAGACTCTAAACTCTGAAACCTATGGGATGATTTGCATATTTCTACCGCTGACCCATTTGTTCTGAATAATGTGTTACCGTTTTTCAGGCTACACTCAGACTAAAATGGGTGGGGCTCGCTGGTTTTCTTTCTGACCTTATCAGAATTTTCCTCAAAGAAATCTTCAAAGGATATTTACCTTCTACAAATAATACTTCTATTTCCTGTCTCTAAAATATGTGCATTTTATCTACTGCATTCAACAAGGATATTTTTTAGATTCATAAGTTAGTACTAGGCTATCGGCCCTAGGGCCTATGCAATCCTAGCCATAACAATTCCCTGGATATTTCTTCCCACAATATTTACTTCTCTGGACCCCTGTCTAGCAGGGTGACTGACATGATCCCCAGAGTGAATTTCCTATCTTCCATCCAATCATCAAGGTTCCTTTTGAAGAGGGCCAATGAGGCACTCTGCTAGACATGTATGGGCAGTCTATTCCAGAGTATGGGGAGTCTCTTGGTCAGGAACTTATCCCTCCAGCATGTTTTGTTCATTGTGATGACAAGGTTTAGATCCCTGGAGCATGTGGCTCTGAGGGATTGGGATTTCTTTAAGTGGAGCATGTCCAACAGCTCAGGGTTTGACATGGCCTTGTATGTTAAGCAGAGATCGCCTCCGAGTAGACGATATGCCACAGAGTATAGCTGGAGTTTTTTTTAGACTGTCAGCATACAGCATCTGCTTTAGGCCTGTGATTCTTTTAGTGAGGTATTTCTGTGGCCTTTCCAGCTGTTGCAGATGTCTTGTGAGGTACATACCAAACGGGGAATTATACTCTATGGGTCTAATGAGAGATGAGTACAGTGGGACAATGACCTCATTTTTTCTGGATGAAAAGCCCTTAGTGATGAGGTGTGCCACATAGAAGGAATTCCTGACAGTTGTGGCAATGTGGTTATCGAAAGTGAGATCACTGTCCACCTGTGTCCCTAAGTCTTTCATCACACTTTCGATGTTTAGTGTCCTGCCATCTATGTGGTAATTCATGGGTACATGTTTTTTCCAAAGGGGATAACTATACATTTCTTGGCATTAAGCTTCAGCCCATGGCTCTGGCACCAGGCATCTGTTTCTGTAAGGTCCTTTTGTAGAATATCCACATTATTTGGGGATTCAATAATGGCTCCCAGTTTGCAGTCATCTGTCAACTTTGTTAGCCAGAGTCCCTTAGTGTTGGCCTGTACTTCAGAGAAGTAGATGCCAAACAAGAGTGGTCCCAGGACTGAACCCAGAGGTACTCCACTTGTCTGGAGCTGGATTTGGAGTCAGCTACTTTTACAGTCTGGGTTCTGTCAGTAAGCCAGTTGGAAAACCATCAAGTGACATAGGGATTTATGCCCAGCTTAGTAAGTTTATCTATGATTATAGAGTGGGGGATGGTGTTGAAGGCCTTGACGAGGTCCAGATAGGCTCTGTGGACAGCCTTACCCTTGTCCACAGCTCTGTAGACTGATTCGAAGAAGTCAATCAGATTCAGGAGACAAGATCGGCCCTTCACAAACCCAAACTGGGTGGGGTCCAGTATTTGAAGGTTGCCAATGTCTTTGTTTATAAGTTCCATGATAATGCATTCCATGCCCTTGCAGATCAGGCTTGTCAGACTGATGGGACGGTAGTTCCCGGGATCCAAGGCAGATCCTCCCTTGTGGAGTGGGATAACTGCAGCTATGTGCCACTCAGTGAGCACGAAGCCTGAGGTGAGTCTATGATTAAACATGACACTTAGGTGAGGTGCCAGTTCATTCTGTAGTTCATGTAGTACACAGCCTGGGATGTCATCTGGTCCCTGGTCCCATGGATGCTGTATTCTTAGCTTTGGACAGTACGGTTTCTACCTGTGGGGCTGTGATTATCGGAATTTGGCAATCTTTTGGTATTGAGATGGGCCCTTTACATATGTATATATATATATATATATATATATATATATATATATATATATATATATATATATATATTACACACATACATATATACATAGATACACACACGCACACACAATATATATCTATACATATCTATCTCTATGTATATATCTGTACACACACATATATCGAAAGCCCAGAATCCTGAACGTTATTTTCACGAGACAAAAATAACAAAAAATGTAAATCCAAAACCACGAGTAACTTGAAACACGGACTGAGCCGAAAAAACTGAATAAACTTCCACTTTATTAAACGTGAACTTCTTCAGAAAACCTTGTCTTTTTCTGAAGAAGTTCACGTTTAATAAAGTGGAAGAAAGCGCTAAAGAATTATTGCCTTTATTGTGGCCATCTCAACTTTTCGCTGTTTTGGTTATAAGTAAATCCAAAACCACTGACTTTTTCCCAGGGCATGTAAACACTTGCCCAAAACTACACAATACACACAGTACCATCTGAAACCCACACATATTATATACATACACACACACACACACACACACACACCAACTCCGGGATCGCAGTACAGTGGGGGAAGGGCATATTTCACCAAGATAGACAAGTGTTTACTTGCCCTGGGAAAAAGTCCGTAGTTCAAGATTGTGAACTTTCAATATATCAAGGTAGATACCATACCTACCCCCCACGTGAAAACAATGGGAAAGTTATAAGGACTTGTTTTTTTCTTACTGTTTGTAGCAATGCCACGGTTTTAAAACAATCAGTTTTACCATTTTGGTACACTTTCAATGCTGTCAGGGGGAAAAAAAAAACATACACACAGTCACTTCATTATTGTAAAAGGAGAAAACTGAAGTTTTAAAGTTGAATCCCTAAAATTTAGTGCATGCTGTAATGCCACTTTTGAATAACTGTGCTCATGAGGTTGGGGGGGGGGGTGTTCTTAATTTAGCAGAATGCACCATAACTCTGAACTCACACAAAAAGAGAGGTTTGCATTTTTCATTTTAACAGCAAGCATTTGTTACTTATAAAAACTAGCTTTTCTTTGCCTTTATAAGGATGAAGTTTTGGTGGGATCAAATATACTAGTAGAAATCCTTAAGAAAAACTTTCCTATCCTTTGACATGAAAATGCTCACTGCATACCTGCATAATGGTGTACAGTCATACTGGCTTCAGCACAGCA
>NC_056743.1:212415435-212472325 GCF_019279795.1 Protopterus annectens | reverse complement strand
TTACCTTTCAAACTGGTCATTTTCTTTCAAAACCAAAAGCTGCACACACAGGAAGAGACTGATTTTGTTGCAAGCATATTTGTAAAATAATACGTTTAAAAATGCTGGCTGTCCTGTGCCAACCATGTGTTCTTTCAAACACTTTAATAATGAAATAAGCATTTTAAAATCTGACAAAACTAAGCAAGCAGCTAAAATCTAGAGCTAGTGTTTTAAATAATTATTTTAGTTAGTCTAAAATGACGTACTTATATTAATTTAATCTGGGTGCCAATATTCTCATCTTCTAGCTATCTGACCGCTCATATCACCTCTCCTACCACTGTTCTCAAGTTCTCTGTAACGGAGGAATAAAAGGTCTCCATTAGTGACATTTAAATATTACTCTGATTCACTTAAAAATTTAACAAAACAATGGGTTTTGCATCAACTTGCATTTTCTGAACAAGTATGAATCTCTACTGTCCAACATTACTGACTGTAATCCTCAGTGATTTATCAGAAAATCAAACAATTTATGAGGGATGCAGCAAAAATCTGGGGCAAAAGCAGTTGAGAGGTATGCCATGTACTGCCCCACAATCTCTCAGTGTCACATAACTGGTGACGCCACGAGTAACTAGGGAGGGCACTAACAGCCTAAGGAGGTGATGAAGTACAGGTACCATAAACAAAAGACTTCGTAATCAGTGAACGGAATTTGTTTACTCCAGCCTTGCATCTGCAGTTATTTTTCTCAAACCTTTTCTCTGGAAGTGTGCGTGGCACAATGCTGAAAACAGAAACTGTTATACAGTAATTAATAAATGAGTATATAGATATGGTTTAATGAATAAATCTCATAAAATATGACATCTATAAAAATCTCAAAGAACATGCATCAACAAAACAGCACTTTTTAAAAGCAGCTAATGTGAATGGAGATCCAAAGAACTTTATTAAGCATCGGTTGCACTTAACTAATCAGTCTTGGTTAAAGGTAAAAGTATAATTTGGACCTCTTTCAACATAATTGTTTGATGTGATCTACTATTTAGACACTTAAGTGACATTACAATTACCCCAAGAGCACTTACACAAACTTTCTATAGCATCAGATAGTATGTACGGTGTGTGCATGTGTGTTTTTACAAAAGTGCAGAAAATATACAAATACACATATACGTATGCATATATAAATCACACACATACACACGAGTACGGTAATAACCTGTACATGGAAAAATGTGTAATGACTTTTTAAATGCATCTGCTGGTTCTTGTGAAAATTATTCATAGGCTCATAGGTAGGTACTAGGCTATCTGCCCAAAGGCATTCATAAGCCTAGCCAGAATGTGTTGGCTTTCGTCGCCCCCTTAGATTAGTTCCCTGAATACTAGTCCTTAACTTCAATAATAATCTTTTTTTAACTGGTTTAAAGGCTACTGCTCATGCAGAACATTTAATAAGCAAAATGGACCCTGCCTCACCCTCCAAGGGACCTAACTCAGTTTTAGGTCTTGGACACATTCTGTTCTCCCGCTTTATAAATAATATAACTAAAACTATATAATTCAATGCAATAACCTTATATACAAACAACAGGCTTCTAAACAGGTCAAGTCCTACATTCGCTGACACTGAAAATCAATTACAAGCTGACTTTAGTTCATCTAACACTAAACATCAACAAAACAACTTTTCTTTGTATCACACTGAATATCTGAGGTATCTCTCCAACAAAAAATATTCAGGTTTTCTACCAGCTAGAGTTATTATAAAAGATCACCAGTTTAGTGGTGTATAAAAGTATATAACCCAAAAGGGATAAATCATGAATAGAGTCTCTCAGTTAAAGGTTCAACATGAGGTAAAAGGATTTACCAGAAGGTCCAAGATTCATAGAGTTCTATAGCCCATTTGGGAATAGCTATGGATGTGGCCTGAAACATTAGCTCAGATTTTTATGTTTTGTGAAGCTGAAAGGAAAGCCTCGCACTGCCTACAGCAGTGACTTTCCCTTAAAACAGTCTGTTTGGCAGAGGATCTATAAGACAATGAAATAGTGCGGTGGTGATAAACTACAAGGTACTTTATGCAAAATTTAATGGCAAAGCCAAGTGGGCTACATATTTTCTTGCATTTTCATTATGGCCAGATATACCTGAGTTTATGTATAGTCTGCCTCCTGTACTTCTTACAGCTTACAGTATGTAAATCACATGAGCATACACAAACACGCACAAACACCCACATGCACACACACACACACACACACACACACACACACACATGTACCAGTTGACCAGTCATTTCTGTATTAAAGCACAAATCTGAATCTTTAATAACGAACAGATTTAAAAATAAATAAGTAAATCCTGTCTTGCTTCAGGTTAGCGCTAGGGTCTGCAACAAAGAAATAATCCAATAAAAAAATGTAATCCAACGAAACACTGAAGAGAAAAGTGAATGTAGATAAAGTCATAAAGCAAGATTTCAAAAGGGATAATCTTACATACAGAGAAAGGGCTAGCCTCAAGAGATTACAAATAACTCAAATATCATTATCAGACCTGCAGATAAAGGTGGGAAGGTAGTCGTTATGGACACCTCTGATTACACCGAATGGATGATGTCTATGTTAAGTGATGACTTCTATGTAAGAACCACACCACAGAATGTTGAATTAACGATCAGATATGTACATGACACGATACATGATATATTCATGGGCCAGTTAATAGATAAGGAATTATATGAGTATCTTGTCATCCCTCACCCTATGATACCAACTATACATGGCCTTCCGAAAATACACAAGAACTCAGCCAATCCACCTATGAGACCGATAGTATCAGGTTGAGGTTGGGTGACTGAGCACTTGTCCGTTTATGTTGAAAAGCATCTTAGACATGTGTTAAATCTTAACAGAATTGTATTAAAAGATTCCAAACAGTTCCTACTTGACCTATATGATTGTATTAAAGATAGGATTATCACATTGGAATATTTCTTTGTCACTTTTGGCATTCAATCTTTATTTACAGTCATACCAAATAACTTAGGGCTATCATATGTAACTGATTATCTTAAGGAACATAGCAACTACACACCCATGAAAATTGATTTAATAACTTGTTTCTTTGAGTTAGTTTTGGAACATAACTTATTCAAGTTTGATGATTGCACTTATAGACAGAAGGATGGCGTAGCTATGGGCACACCATGTGCCAATAGCTACTCCAATATGTACTTGGCTTATTGGGAAGAACATATTCTGTTTAAAGAAGAATTATTTGAACAGCATGTGGTTTTTTATCGACGTTTTGTCGATGATTTATTTGTTTTGTGGAGAGGTACCTTGGAACAACTAGAGTCAATGTTCACCATCATGAACGACCTTACCACCTGTCTTAAATTTACCATGAAATATTCACAATATAGAATAGAATTCCTTGATATGTATATAGAGAGGATTGATAATAATATTATTAATACAGGGGTTTATCGGAAAAGTTGCTACAGCAACAATCTTTTACTTAGATTGAGCATGCATCCTCCCCAAGTCTTTAAGAACATTATGAGAGGCCAAGCCATCAGAGCCTCCAGGCTCAATCCTATAGACTTTGGGTTTGAAACAGAGTTGAATGATTTAAGAAACAGACTCTCCTCTAGAGGCTACAGCAACAAAGAGATCAATAGACATCTTAGCGATGCATCAGAATTAAGATCTACCAAAGGACTACCATATTTTGGACCACATGAATTAACCTCTCCTTTAGTTGCCAATACTGGTGCTATACAAGGCCTCAAGTTCTCCACTTATTTCTCGTCTGATCATCTTGAACTCCGAGAAGTAATTGGTAAACATTGGGAAATATTGCATGTAGACGATGACATTAAAACTATAGTTGGAGATCAACCAAGATTTTTATACAGGAATAAGAATAATTTGAAAAGGAAGCTTTGCTACACTACAAATAGTCATACCAGTATGAGAGATGGCTATACGAAACCATGTGGACACTGCAACTTCTGTTGCTATATAGACAGTGCACCTGGTTTCCTTCATCCAGATACTCGAAAATATTATCATACTTCCGTTACAGCTGATTGTATGACATCACACGTTGTCTATTTAGCAAAATGTCAACTTTGCACCTCATTCTATGTTGGCAAAACCAACCGCCCCCTCAGGGACCGAATGAGGGAGCATATTTATCACATGAAAAAGGGTACTGTACACAATGCTTTGGCCAAGCACATTATCATGACAAATGCACAACATACATTTTCTTTTAAAGTATTGGAAGTGATATATCCCAATCCTAGAGGGGGTGACATTAAAACATATACTGAAGGGAAAGAAACAGAATGGATAATAATGTTGAAAGCTGATAAAGGTTCTGGTTTAAATGAGAGAGCCTCAATCAGAACTAAATTGAGGCAAAGGAGAAATGTCAAATAAATAGATAATATAGGATAACTAGTCATTTCCCTTTGATCTTATATTATCATCCTTTTCATTTACACCATGTATTTTAGCCCCTCAGTGATTTAGTTCACGAATATTTATCCTTTGTTTTATGGGAGCAGTACACAGCATCTTACATATGTATTTTTAAAATTTTTATTTTATGCATATTCTAAGCATCAGTTTTTATATATGACTAATTTATCTTTCAACATTAGTTCATATATACTTTTAACACAGAAATACTGTTTTTTAAAGTCTTTTAGCTGAATGGCTTAGTGTTTATGCTTGATAAATATACACATTGCATGAGCATTTTCCACATATATTCCACGTTTAAAGAGCATTTCCCTTTGAAATGTTAATGAGAGCATTTCCCTTTGAAATGTCAATGAGTTTTGCACAGTTTGCTTAATTGCTGATTAATCTTTATAGTATTTAATGTGATGCATATTTTGTTGAATTGTCTTAGATCTGATGAAGCAGTAATGCGAAAGCGCTTATCTGACTTTTTATTTTTATCTTTGGAATAAACAGTGACTTTATCTACATTCACTTTTCTCTTCAGTGTTTCGTTGGATTACATTTTTTAGAGCAACAGCACCTGCTAACGCTGGGGTTTCGTAGTGTGTTTTATTAGATTTAAAAATAAGATTTGAAATCACAGTTCTGTAATAAGTGTCTGTTAATGAACCTATTTTTATTCTGATTACAACAGTGATTTCTGAACTGTTATATGAAATACACAAATGTTAGTTATAATTACTTCATCACTATACCTTCAACTGGTGGAACTTGGAGTTGTATTTAAAATAACAAAATAGGTAAGCAACAGCTATTTTAAAGCAAACCTCATGGTATAACAATGGAATAGTGTTTTTTTTTTTTTTTTTTGCAAACAAACCTTTTCAAAGAGAGATATCCATTGTTGACACAAATAATATATTTTTCACAATCAGCGTCTGGAATTCAGAAGGGCTACCACCATACACAGGTCAGCCACAGTGATTCTTTACTGCCAGTGGAATAACCTTGGTGGATTTTCACCATGGCCATGCTGAATGCTAATGAGACATTCTGGAGGAGTGATCTATGCTAATTAGCCATGTTCTCTCCCCAGAAATGTATGCAGGAAGGGATTTACACACCTGAAGGATTACTTGCTCAGCTGTGGGAAGTAGCATAGCCACCCATGTTATTTAACACAGTCATAATGCCATGTTCCCCCTTACTTCTAATGGCAGACTGCAATGTAGGTAAGGGTTGGGGGTGTAGCAGACAGGTAGAGCAGGGCATGTGGCAGCATATGTGCATGTCTTCAGATGTCTACAGAGTCTTGGGAGTGTGTGTGTGCCTACGTCTGCCTGTATGGTCGCAGATTGAGGGTTAGTTAGGGGATAGATAGAGTAGGTCTGTGTGTGTGTGTGTGTGTGTGTGTACATCTGCCTGTATGGTCACAGAAGGAGGGTTAGTTAGGTAGAGTAGGTACATATGTATACAAGTGAATGGATGAGCATGTCTATGAGTGCGCTCCTGTGAGGTCCGTCTCAAGAATGGTGAGTGTCTGTGTGTGTGGGATAGTGAGTGACATGAGTAAAGTCAACAGGCATTCAGGGACAAGCCAAAAATAATGGAGGAATAAAAATCCAAACTCAGAGACAACTTTAAAGCATTATATTAATTCACCTAAAATGTTGCAACAGGTTTTGCACCATGATCCATCTTTTGAACAAAAAAACTCTGGCATTATTGACTGAGGGTAATCATCTGTGATACTAAATAAAGGACAAAGCAAATATAAGAGATAAAATCAGGGGTGTTCTGTAACACCCTGAAACCAAAAACAATACCCTGAGGATCTCACTTCACTTTAGCAGTAACTGCAAGGGAGTATCAGTATGCCAGGAATGCCAAGCATTTTAACTAGGTAAAACAGATAGGGAACTCAGAGCACGAATTAGAGAGCATTTACACCATATGCCATAACTCTCAACCTTCCATCTCCAAAATGAGGAACACTAGACCTCATAATGTGGAACAAATAGGCAAAATGTGGAACACATACTAACCGCTTACTAACAACGTCAACTAGGAAGGTTGTAGGATGGTCAAAATATGCCGGTTTTACTTCTAAAAAATATCTTTAAATGAATTAATGTGATTCATTTCTATTTACCATTGATAGCAGTTAAAGAATTCCTAACACTGAATGTGTGACAGACCCTTTCAATGTGGAACTTGCAGGAACATGAACTTTTTAAGACCCCAAATGAGGTACATTCCTCGTAATGAGGTACACTTGAGAGGTATGCCATATACACATCTCTTCTACAAACAATGTACTGGCAAAACATGTTAGTGAGAGAGATAGTAGCCATGCATATAAATTCATGACAGTAGAAGTACTATCAGAGAGTGAACGGATGAGTGATATTAAATAACATACAGAAACTGTTGAAGCCAGATAGATTATAAGGATGCGTGCTGACAGAGGGAGTGGGTTAAATGACAGGGTTTCACTTAAACCATTCTTGAAGTTAAGAGGGCTACGTTGATTAATTAATTGATTAATTGTTGGCTTTATATGTTCTGATTGGTTGCTTGATGTTTAAAAATGCTGACTGTTTTATTTCTGTTATGGTCTGAAGAAGCAATGAGACACATTGTGAAAGCGCTAACCACTGGATTTATTAAAAAACTCTGTTTTAACTTTGACTGCCTGCTGTTTGTGAAGACCAGACCATGCCTTGGTATTCCTTTTTACCTTTATGTGTACATATTTCAAACAGTGGCAACTCTATATACAGACAAGATTTCTCTAACAAATTTAATGTCTAGAATGCTTCCTGCACGTATTTGCAATTTGGAAGCTCATCAGCAAAGGGGATATAAAAGATACCCTCCTGTTATGTAGACAAGCAGCCTGCAGGATTCAGAGAGTCGTTGGCAGAGGTATAGCTACCCCAATTTAAGCTGGGGGGTATTAGTGACATACCTGGCCCCTGCAGTACTGAATGAGGTTAGAATACTAGTTCTGGAATAAGGTAAGTTACTTTGCCCAGAACGGTGGTGCAATGGCTGTGATAGCCATTGCTGTACCACTGTCACAATAGTGTGGTAACTGCCTCCTCCATTTGCAATTTTATACAAATAACTCCAGTGGCATCATGTATGCATATGCAACTTTTCCTCAGCATAGTGCCTCCCTCTGCACTGACAGCATACTAATGAGAAGCAGAAATAGGCATTTTTATTAATCACCATCTGTGTAGGATTTAGTGCTTAACAGCCAATTAATTCTGCCTAGAGGATATGTTCACTTACTGTCCAGTCTAACAGACTGTGAGGGGAATAGTGACTATTTTGATGATTGTAAAGCATTGTCTGCTTGGAATAGCCAACCCAGGTTCCCCTTCCGCACACTAAAGGCTGCCACTAGCTCACTGTGAAGAAGCGCAGTAAATTGCATTCAGTGGCCACTGCCAATGGTCATGATGCCAGATAGTTTATTCAGGCATAACTATGTAGCCTAGTCCTTTTTGGGCCCACACCAGGCTGCAAAATCGATACATGGATAAAGATATTCGACATAAAGATCATCAATATTACCACTGGGAAAATATAATACAAGTACACTCAGAATTAAATTATTTTGTAAAAACACATCTAAAATCTGAATGCACTAGTGAGGAATGATATCTCTAAAACAATCTGCCCTGCTGAAACAAAAAGTCTGAAAAAATGAATGATTATGAGAATGAGGTACATCTGAGGCAAACTCAAAAGTTATTTACTTACTGCTATTGTTTACATCATAAGAATGGAAAAAAAACAGTTACAGGTCTAAGATATACAGTCACAACGGCAAAATGCATGTATGTGTATACACAGAAGGAGAAAAGAAATAAAAATAACTCAACAATAAAAAGGAGAAAAGAAAAAAAAAGAAAAAGTATCTGTCTAAAATGGTAATAAGGCTCTTATCACTGCTATAAAGGTCCAAACCCTTCATTACAGTTTTATGCTGGTTCAAAATAAGGCCTTTAGCAAACAGGAAAGGAACATAAACAGTGTTTCACTTCAACACGTTAACCTATGTTGCTCTGAAGAATACAGCAGTAAAGTAAAACAGAAATGGAATATGCTCTTTGTGAAAGCAACACATCTGTAAACACAACAATTTAAACTAAATTACTAAAATAGGTTACACAATTGCTTTAGTCAGAGCACTCCATTTATCAGAGCATGTAAGTTCTTCGTAACTGACTTATGGATATGCCACAGATGAGTTATGACCCTGTCATCCGACACATATTGATAAATGGCATATTATGCCTAGCTACTGTGGAAAATTTATGCATGTCAAATAATTTATTATGAAGACCAAAGGGTCAAGTTTATTTCCCCTTACATAACCTAATTTGTAATAGGATAAATTTCCAAACAGTCTAGATATACTTTACACATGGGACAGCAGAGTGGAGAACTAGTATAATAAACAAAACAACACAGTTCCACATATATATATACATATATATATATATATATATATATATATATATATATATATATATATATATACATACACACGCACGCACACACACACACACACATACATCTGCAAATAAGCTTATATATATATATATATATATATATAAACACACACACACACTAAAATGTTTGTTTGCGTCTTTCGGCTTTTCCCCGGTTAGGGGTCGCCACAGCGGAACTCCGGTCCACTAATGATTGGTAGTTGATTTTTCGTGCCGAGTTACCAGCCCTGACACACAACCTTCAACGAAGGTATGCCCATTCACGCATGTCTCCACATAGAAGATGCTCTAGCTGAGAATCGAACCAGACAGCGTCTTACTGTGAGGCGACAACGCTACCGCAGCACCACCACTGCACACACACACTAAAATGTAACTTTGTTAAAATAATTCTAACTATGCAAAATAGACACTGATGGTGGTTTGGAGAACAGGAAGTTTTGTGGGAAATTGGACCAACCATTTCTTTAAAGAGGTAATAGCACTTAGTACTGCTTATCTTGACTTTGATTAGGCTTTTGCCATTTCTTCCTATAAAAGAATAATTTATACATCAGAAGTGCTGAATGTCAATCCATATGTAATTTAAGGTGTAAATTGCTGATTATATAACAGGATGTAACATATCAAGGTTGACAGATTACTAATGGGGTCCCAAAGGTACAGTAACAGCCAATTCTTCTTGGAACATTTTTCTCAGATATAAAAATGGGATAGAGAAAGCAAAATAAGTAGATGACTGAAAATGTATAGCGCAATTACTCCAATAAAAATTTTGAAAATCCCCAATATTGTCAACAAAAAACAAACACCTGATGCAGCAGTAATGATGCCAAAGGACTTGGAAAAAGTCAAATTATATATTCCAAAAATGGCTAAATAATAAAAGATACTGTAGGGGCAACAGAATCAGAAATTTAAAGTTGGCAATCTCTATAAACTGTACAGAAAATAAGAGCACAACTTTGCAAAGTACTTCACACTGTGAGAAGATAAAGCATAACCATTAACAAATGTATTTAAACTTTGCCCAGTGTGTGCATACAAAAGTCACAAAAACATGTTTTACAGCCCATCTAATCCTGCAAGATCACACAACTACCTTATTCCTTCCACTTGCTCTAACTGCCAAAAACTCAAGTACAGCTCCAAATAACAGGCAGTAAGAGAGCCAAAATGTTTCAGGGCTTTCCTGCTCCAAGAAGAGAGTTTACATCCCTGAAAAGAAAATACCAGGGAAAGAACTAATCAATATAAAGCAATGAATATATGTACCCCCAAGGGTAAATCCATCCACACTCTGGCAATGCATCAAAAAACAAACAAGGGAATAAAAGGAAGGGACTGCTACTGCAAAACTGACTTAGAACATCTACTGCTTTGGCAACTTTACTTACAGAACTGTACTCTGTTCACCATTGGATCATTGTTGCAATAACCTAGCTATTTGGGTCGATTACTATAACTTAGGAAAAATTTGGGGAAGAGAAAAAGTTTAAGAATCCAGGAGCTTCTGTAGAAGTTTTAGCAAAACCAGTTCTGGACCTGGAAAGGTAATCGGGTTTGTAGGGCTTTGTAAGAGTATATAGAGAGAACCCAGTTGCTTGCTCTAGAATGGTTCTAGAGTCTACCCCTTTCCAGAAAGCCAAACAAGAAACCAATGCCCAGGTAGAGAAGGCCCTAACCCTGCCTGGAAGTAGCCTGTTATACTGAGTTAGAAAAAGAAATGGCATGAAACAACCATCTGGAAATTGTCTGATTTAACACTGGTTGTTCTCTTCTCTTATGTTCATAAGAAACACCTGACTGACTTTCCTGATGGTCTGAGTTCTGTCCAAGTAGTATCTGAGATGCCTGTGGATATCAAGTATGGAAAATTCTTTTCCCCTGATTTTTGGTTCTAGAAAGAAGACAGGGTGATTACTGGAGTTGCTCAAGGTAAACTCTGAAACCACCTCTTTAAGGTTCTCAAAGAAACCTTGTCCTTGTGGAAAATGAGGTAGGGTTGACAACCATAGGAGCTTATGACTCATTTCCTGTTTTGTTTTGGTAACAATGAGTAATACTACTTATCATGTTAAGAACCTCAAATCAGCCTGATGAGACAGTAAGCTTTTCCAGCATGAAGTTAAGTTGAAGGAGGACCTACCTGTTTTATGGGTGGAGTAACATTTAAAACCCCTTTCAAAAACTGCTTAACTTGAGGACAGGAAGAAAGGAATGGATTTATACTTATCAACAGACCAGATTTTCAAAGAACGTCCAGATTTTTGCCTAAAATATTCGGTCTGGTCCTCATAAAATTTGTGATTTTCTGGCAACTCAGTGAGCACTGAATTCACTAAGACAATTGGGTTTTAGACTTCACATCCTTCAGAAAATGCATGATAACACAATGTTTATTCTAGCAACTTTCTAAGGTTATAAGGGAAGTATTTAAAATGTCCCTATTTTTGGCCATTTAGTCTCCCCCCCAATTATTTTTGTCTTTGTCAAGATTTCTCGTGCTAAGAGGTTAACCGGTATTGGTGCAAATAAGGGCAGATAAACAAAAATCTTGATAGAAAGTACAGTTATGTACACTTACCATAAATGTAGATGTTAGAGTGTATTCACTGTTGCAGTCATTACACTTGGGTTATCCTGCTGGCAGGATACCCTCAGTCGGCCTGAATTCCAAAGTCTAGGTCCGGCGTCGGTTGCTGTCACCTCTTCCCTGACATCAAAGCGCCAGGGGTATAAAAGATGCAGCTGACGCCATTTTCTTCAGTTTTTCTTGCCCCAGATGTCAGGTGCCCCCAAAAGGGTAGGCTAAAAAATATTCCAATAAAACATGCATGCACCAAAATATATTATACCTTCATCTACAAGCAAATACACCACATAGGTTGTATAGATTAGAGAAGTGCAGATAAGTTCCAGCAAAGAGATGGGGGATGGTGGGTGGGTAACCTGGACTGCAACAATGAATACACTCGAACATCTACATTTATGGCAAGTGTGCACAACTGTACTATGTTCTTCGTGTTTCACTGTTCCAGCCATTACACTTGGGTTGAATCCCTAAGCTACGGTTGGGAGGCTGGAGCTAATATAGCATTAGGAGCGGCTAAGAGGCCCTGCAGAACTGCAGTGGCAAAGCCTGCCCTGGATTTAGAGTAGGGTGGTAAATGATAGTGCTTTGTAAAGGTGTGCACCGAACTCCAGGTAGCAGCCTCTAAAATGTCTTTGATTGGTACTCCCCTGAGGAAGGCTGCTGAAGTGGCTGCAGCTCTAGTTGAATGTGGCCTAATGCCCTTAGGCACTGGCTTGCCATGTTGTGAATAGCAAAAATGAATGCAGTGGCTTATCCACTTAGAAATAGTCTGCTTTGAGATCGCCTTTCCTTGTGATCCTGCAGCATATGCCACTAGTAGTTGCTCCGTCTTTCTGAAAGCTTTGGTTCTGTTCAAGTAGAAGCGTAGTTGTCTGTGTATGTCCAAAGAATGCAGAATTCTCTCCCCCTTATTCTGTGGGTTTGGATAGAAAGTAAGCAGATGAATAGCTTGGTTAAGGGCCACACTGGAGACAACCTTAGGCATGAATGTCGGGTTTGTCCTCAGAGAAACCCTGTCTGGATAAAAAAATGATAAAAGATTCCACAGCCATGAGTGCCTGTAGCTCTGAGACTCACCTTGCAGAAGTTATTGCTAGGAGCAGAGCTGTTTTCCAAGATAAAAACTTTATATCAGCTGTAGGGGCTGGCTCAAAAGGAGGCAGGGTGAGTTTTTCCAAGACATAATTGAGGTCCCATGCAGATACTGGTGATCTCCTTGGAGGCCTTAAGTTTTTGGCTCCTCTGAGGTACTGCCTTAAAGGATGAGAAAAGATTGGTGGCTCTGTATTGTAATGAGCCAAAATAGCAGAGGCATGAATTTTAATTGATGAAAAGGATAGGCCTTTGTCCAGCATCTCAGTTAAGTATTGCAAAATCTGAGGAATATTTGGTACAGCTGTGTCAATTCCTTGTGCCTGGTTCCAGGCACAGAATCTCTTCCATTTTTCAGCGTAAAATTTTCTGGTACTAGGCCTTCTGGCCTCCAAAATGACATCCATCACAGCTTTAGTGAGGGGCATGTTTTGTATGACTACATTATCCGCGATGCTGTCAGGTTTAAGGTCTTTAGCTGGCTGTGCAGGATCTGATTGTCTTGTTGGGATAGTAGATGAGGTATTTGAGGTAAGGTCCAAGCCGGGCATTGAGACAAGTTCCTTAGAATTGGATACCAGTACTGGTGGGGAAATCTGGGGCAATCAGTATCATTTTTGGCTTATCTTGTCTGACCTTTAGGAGTACCTTGGGGAGGAGAGGCAGTGGAGGAAAGGCATATACTGCTAATTTTTTCTAGCTGAAAGATAGAGCGTCCACTTTCCATGCTTGTCTGTGATAAGTCCTTGTACAGAATCTTTTTAGTTGGTAGTTGTGAGGAGAGGCAAATAGATCTATCTCTGGGCATCCCCATTTCCTTGTTATCATGCTGAAGACTTGTGGATCCAATTTCCCCTCGTGGGGACCCATGAGGTTTCTGCTTAGTTCGTCTGCCAGAGTATTTATCTTTCCTGGCAGGAATTGTGCCTACAGATGAACTTGGTAAGTCAGTGCTGTGTCTCACAAATTCATGGCTAGTCTGCAAAAGGGGTAGGAATGAGTGCCTCCCTGCTTGTTTATATACCACATAACCATGGTGTTGTCTGTCTTTATCAGTAGTTGTCCCAGATGAATTTGGTCCTTGAAGGCGGTCAGGCATTTTGAACAGCTAGCATCTCTTTTTGATTGATATGTAGATGCATTTGGTTTGCGGACCGTGTGCCTTGAATGCACCTTCCTGCCATGTGGGCCCCCCAGGCATAATCTGATGCATCCGTTGTTAATGTTTGTCTGGCTGGGGGTAAAGTGAATGGCTACCCCTTGTTTTGGTGACAAGCCTTCGCCCACCATTGAAACTCCTGTTGCAGGCAGGGAATGAGGGAAATGATTGTTTCCAGACTGTGGCAATGTTGAGTCCAAACACTTTTTAGGTACCATTGAAGTTTCCTCATATGCAGTCTCGCATATGGAATTAGTAGAATGAAGGATGCCATGAAGCCCAATGCCTGCAGAATTTTTCTTGCAGATAACTGGGCCTTTGTTGCCAACAGGTTGAAATAGGTAGTCAGTTGTCTTTGTTTGTCTGGCGTGAGATAAGCCATCTGGGTAGTTGGATTTAAGCTTACACCCAGGAATATTATCTCTTGAGATGGTACAAGTTTTGATTTCTTTTCGTTGACTGTGTCCCCTAGGCCTATTAGAAATCTCTTTACAAACACCAGATGCTGTAGTAGAATGTCCTTGTTCTCTGATTGAATAAAGCAGTCATCCAAGTAAGGATATATTTGTATTCCTCTTTGTCTGCAGAATGCAATTACTGGTGTCAGGCACTTTGTGAAGACCCTAGGTGTAGTAGATAAGTCAAAGGGCAGTGCAGAGAATTGGTAGTGCATTGAGCCAGCTTTGAACCTGAGGTATCTTCTGCATGTTTGTCTGATTAGGACATGCAGGTATGCCTCTTTTAGGTCTAAAGTCACAAGACAAGCCTTCTTGCCCAGCATGGGCAGAAGCTGCTGTAGAGTTAACATTTTGAATTTTGGTATATCCAGAAATGTGTTTAGAATAGATAGGTCCAGTACTGGTCTCCAGGTCTTGTCCTTTCTTGGGACCAAGAAAAGTCTTGAATAAAATCCTTGTCCCTGCTCTTGCTCTGGTACTTGTTGAATGGCCCTCATGTCCATGAGGGATGAGACTTGCTTTTGTGCCTCTGCCCACTGATGATTTGGCAGGTCTGGCCAACCGTTTGTCCTTGGCAGGTTATGGAAGTGAAACTTGTAGCCTTCTGACACTATGTATAGGACCCATTTGTCCTGGGTTATTATGTGCCAATTTTGAGAAAAAAGTGCTAGTATTCCCCCTAAAGGTGCTGCCAGAAGATAAGTGCTTGGTGCAGGCAGGGGGAAGTCATTGGGACTGTTTCATTTATGGCTGTGATTTGTCTTCTCCACTTTTGGAGGTAGAAGCACCCCATTGTTTAGACCTGTACGAACCTTGGGGCTGGGATCTGCCTCTTGGGCATCTGTATCTGCCCCTTTGTGGTCTGTCTGACACTGGAAAGGATCAATTCTTTGTAGGCCAGTGTCTGCTAAATCTAGGTGGCTGTACCTGTAAGAAATCCTTAACTGTTTGCATAGATTTAGCTTTGTCCTCCATTTTCTTTAACACCTCTTCTGATTTAACACCAAACAAGGTATCATGCTGTAATGGAGCATCTAATAATTTTGCTTTGACATGATCAGGCAGATTTTGTTCCTTTAACCAAGCATGCCTCCTGATTACAGAACCCGTAACAGTGGCCCTGCAGGAGGCCTCCAAAGAATCAAAACCACATTGCAAAGTATGTTTTCCAACTTGTTCAGCTGCATGCAATAAATCCTGCATTTCTTTGTTTTCTGCGCAGAAGTGTAAATCTTTTTCCCCATCTGGCCAAAGCCCTAGAATCCCTGCCTGAGGGGTTTTTTGCAGTGGAAGCCTTGACCCCTTTGGGACCCTGATAGATTTTTTCTGGGTCAGCAGCAGGGTTTTTGAAAAGGAATTTATGACAGTCAGGAACCCTGTAGTACATGTCCGGCTTAACAGGAGCTGGAGGTAAGGAGTCAGGAGTCAGACTGGACTCTGAAAATACATCATCTACAATGTCTAACACAGGTGGAATAGCTAGGGGCCTGTGTTGTGGTAGTAAAAGGAAGTCTCTGAGCCTTTTCTTAGATTCTGAAAAATCTTGGCTCTCCCAGTGAAAATGCTCCCTCATGGCATGCAAGGTTTCCTCAAAGAGTACTCCTCAGGAGGAGAGGCTGAAGGGATAGATTCTTCAGCATCAGAATCCTCATAGGGAGGAAGAGAGTATTCCTGATCAGAAGAGGAATCAGATGAAATGGAAACCTGATCTGAAGATTCATATTCTGTCTCTTGCCTAGGCCTTTTATCAGGTGGGGGATGGGAACCCCTGATCAAAGTAATTAGGTCTTTGGCCATTTTGACCATCTGTTTTTTGAGCATGGAGGCCTGTCCATGAGGCTGTTGTACTTGTTTCTTTGTCTTTAAAGGTGCTTTAGTCTTTGCCTTTGAAGCTGAAGTCGTTTTAATGTATAATTGAGTAGGTCTGAAAACACCCTCAGAAGCCGATGCCTGCTCAGCGGCTCCGGACCCATCTGAGGGAATAGTCTCCGAAGGTCCAATACCTTGAGCTTCCAGTGGCCTAGTTGACTCCACGTGGAAGTCGGTAGCGGCCTGCGGGTCTAAAGTAGCGGGCGTCAGGGGCTGCAAAGGTGCCTCACTGAGAACCGGCGAACCGGCGACCGGCTTAGACGAAGCCTCGTCGTCGGTTTTGGACCTCGGATGCTTATCCTTTTCTTTTTCTTTGCATTTCTTGTGAATTCCAGTAGTCAGATGGCTATCCAACGACATTGTATAATTAAATCTTCTACCAAAATAGTGTAATGCAAAATCGCACCGACGCTTAATCATGCATTGGTTAAATCTAGCACAAAACCGAAAACTAGCAACGCCGTGGTCAGGCCCTAGGCAAGGAATACAGTAAGAATGAAAGTCCTTATGAGGTATTTGCTTCCCACAAGAAATACAGTTATTAACTTTTTCTGACATTGGTCTGGAGCAAGAAAAAAGTTTCCCCAATGGGGTACTTAGCTTTTGAAGAAGACTTCAGATCTGAAATTCGAACATGAAGATCTCAGGAGTCGGCCGACCGGCACTTGCGAACTGCTTATGCTTTGGGCACCGCGCAGCAAGAAAGACTGAAGAAAATGGCATCAGCTGCATCTTTTATACCCCTGGCGCTCTGACGTCAGGGAAGAGGCGACAGCAACTGACGCTGGACCTTGACTTTGGAATTCAGGCTGACTGAGGGTAGCCTGCCAGCAGGATAACCCAAGTGTAATGACTGCAACAGTGAAACACGAAGAACATGAGTAAGAAAGGCCAGAGGAGAGCAACTCACACAAACCAAAAAAAAAATGATGCAACCAGCCCTTAAAAGGGTCCTGGTTTGTGAACTGGCACAACCTAGAAAAACATTTCCACTTGCACATACATGTTTTGTTAGAAGCGTTTTTATACTCAGTCAGTACTTGATGCATATCCTCAGGTAAAAGGTGCCTAAAAGGTATCAAATTTCTATCATCCAGGAAGTCAGCTGAAGTGCTTTCATGTTAGGGATATATCAAACAGCCTTATTTGAATGAGTAAATCCAATCTGTAGGGAAACTTGTGGTCATTTCCTTTGCCAGTTTCAAAAGAAGGGAGAACAACTACTGCCGAGCCTAAAGGGACTCAGTACCACAATCTCTGAATTTGGAATCATTACTGTCCATGCAAATAAGACATCGTCTTGGCCTGTTTGCATGGAGACCTGGAACAGAATTTGTTTAACTGAGTTTTGAAATGAGGCAAACATATCTATTTAATGTATTCCCCCACATCTGGATCCTGAAAAGCCCTTAGGTGCAATTTCCATTCAGGAAAGTCCACCCTGTTCATGCTTAGATGGTCTACTACAATATTTTGCTCTGACAGAATTTATGAAGCCTACGAAGTCGTAATGAGTTTAGTTGCTACCTCCAAGGCTATTGTGGCAAATCTGCAAAGGGTGTAAGACTGGATAATCCACATCCAGTTTATGTACCACACAGCTGTGATACTGTCTGTAATAACTTGCAGAGGTCCTAGAGACCAGAGGTGATTCAAAGCCTTGATAGCATTTATTAATACCATCATCTCTTTGACACTGATGCACTTCAGTCTGTTCAGTGACCTTGAACTTTCACTCTTTTTGACACTGTCTCCCATGCAAAGTCTGAAACATCTGTTGTAACAGACTGAATAGGAGATGGAATGGGGAAGGGGAAAACTGGAATGAGAGAGAACTGGTCCATCCACTACAGTATCTCCCTTCTTGCAAACCATGGGGCTGGAATCTGAAAACATAAAGGGTATTGATGTCAAGTCCAGACTGAACAAAGGTACCAGTGAATTCCCTCACGTGAAGTCTGGCCAAGGGAATTGTGAGAATCATAGAGGCCATGTATTCCAGAATCCAAGAAATAATTTTGACAGATATCAGAATTTGTTCAGAAAATCTCACTAAGAAATCTCAGTAAACATCAACTTTGTCTGGAGGAAGAAAGGCTCTTCCCAGAGCAGATTCTAAAAGGCATTCCAAAAAAATATATATTTTGTGAGAAGGGATGACAGAGGATTTTTCTAAATTTGCTTGAAAAGCCAGGCTGAGAAGGAGTTTCTGAATACATATTAAGGAATCTTATCAAATGGAAACAAAAGTCTATAAATATAAAGGCAATCATCCAAATATGGAAAAATGTGAATATCTTGAAGTCTGCAGTAAGCAATTACTGGAGCTAGACCTTGGTAAATACTCTTGGAGCACAAGATACCCAAAGGGGTAAGACAGAAAACTGACAGTGTAAGATACGTTTACAAAATTTTAAATGTCTGAAATGTTTACCAAAGGGAATGTGTTGCAAGCACCCCTTAAGTCTAGCTTTACCATAAATATTAGTAAAGGGATAAGATGTAAAAGATTCTGAAAGCTAACATTTTGAAGTCTGGGACCTTGACCAAATGGTTGAGTTAAGAAAGGAGAGATCTATCACTGGTCTCCAAGTTCCTTCTGAGTTTGGCACCATAAAACTCTCTGAATAAAACCCTTTTCCCACCTGGCAAGAAGGCACTTACCTATGACACCCTTGGAATAAAATACAGTTGTGTACACTTACTATAAATGTAGATATTCGAGTATATTCACTGTTGCAGTCATCACACTTGGGTTATCTGCCTGTAGGTAGCCCTCAGTCAGCCTGAATACCAGAGTCTTTGGCTTTCTGCGTCGGATGCTGTCACCTCTTCCATGACGTCAGGTCGTCAGGGGTATAAAACATGCAGTAGACGCCATTACATCAGTTTTTCTTGCCCCAGATGTCATGAGCCCCCAAAATAGGAAGCAATTACATGGTGTGGAACACCTCCAGTAAAAAGTAAATACCACAGCCATAAGATATGGCCAAAAAGAGTAACAGTAGAAAGAATAGAGTAGCAAGGGGGCTGGAGGAAGAGAGGGTCACCAGGACAGCAACAGTGAATACATGTGAACATCTACATTTATGGTAAGTTTACACAACTGTACTATGTTCTTCATGTTTCACTGTTGCAGTCAGCACACTTGGGTAGACTCCCAAAGCTGAGGAAGGGTGGAGGCAGTCAAGAAGTATTAAGGCTGGCTAGCAGGCCTTGTAAGACTGCTGTGGCAAATCTAGCTCTTGATTTAGAAAAGACAGGTAAGAGGTAATGCTTGGTGAAGGTGTGTACAGAACTCTAGGTTGCAGCTTCCAGGATATCTCTGGTAGGGACTCCCCTGAGAAATGCTGTAGAAGTTGAGGTAGCCCTAGTGGAATGGGTTCTGATCCCCTGTGGGATGGTGTTTCCATGGTGTTTGTAGCAGAAATGGATGCAGTGTACTATCCATTTGGAAATGGTTTGCTTTGAAATGGCCTTGCCCTCTGCCCTTGTAGCAAAGCTAACTAGCAGCTGGTCAGTTTTTCAGAAAGGCTTAGTCCTGTCAAGGTAGAACCTGAGCTTCCATGCAAGTCCAAGGAATGCAGGATCCCTTCCCCTTTATTCTGAGGATTAGGAAAAAAAGGTTGGTAAATGGGTGGATTGGTTTAAAGCCACACTGGATACCACCTTGGGCATAAATGATGGGTTAGTCCTGAGGGAAACCTTGTCCGCATGGAAGATAAAGGGTTCCACAACCATAAGAGCCTGTAACTCAGACACTCTTCTTATTGAAGTGATGGCTAGAAGTAAGGCTGTTTTCCAAGAGAGGAATTTTAACTCTGCTGTAGCAGCAGGCTCAAAATGGGGAAGCGTGAGCTTCTCTAGTACAAAGTTAAGGTCCCAGGCAGGAGTGGGAGCTCTCCTTGGGGGTCTTAAATTGTTAGCTCCTCTCAGGAACTGTTTGATCACAGGGTGAGAGAAGAGGGTGGCTCAGTATTGTAATGGGCTGAGATGACAGAGGCATGAATCTTAACTGATGAGAAGGATAAGCCTTTGTCGAGCAGCTCTGCTAGATAATCTAGGATTTGCAGTAAAGTGGGCACAGCGGTGTCCTTTCTTTGAGACTGGCTCCAAGAACAGTATGTTTTCCACTTTTCTGAATAGGATTTCCTAGTACTAGGCCTCCTGGCCTCAAGGATGACATCTGGCACCTGTTTGCTGAGGGTTGCTGGTGATGTATTCAGGGAATAAGCAGGCTTCCAGGTTCAGGGTTTGCAGCTGAGGATGCAAAATCTGTATCTCCTGCTGAGACAGCAGAAAGGGGGTCTGATGTAGGTGCCAGGGTGACACTGCTGTCAGACTGTGTAGGAGTGGGTACCAGTGCTGGCGTGGCCAGTCTGGTGCAATAAGGATTGTCCTTGGCCTGTCCTGTTTGATCTTGAGTAGTACCTTTTGAGAGGAAGGGCAGAGTAGGAAAGGCATAGATTGAGAGTTTTTCTCATGAAAAGGATAGGGCATCCACTTTTCATACTTAACTGTGGGGAGTTCTGGTGTAAAATTTGCTCAATTTATGGTTTTGGGGGGAAGCAAAGAGGTCCACCTCTGGGGTCCCCCACCTGTGGATTAGAAGTTTGAATGAGTTGGGTTCCAGTTTCCACTCGTGTGAGTCCAGCAGATTTCTGCTTAAGTCGTCTGCCAGTGAATTTTGTTTGCCTGGCAGAAACTGAGCTTCCAGGTGCACTTGACTGCTCAAGGCTGTGTTCCACAGAGCCATGGCTAACCTGCAGAGTGGGTAGGAATGATTTCCCCCCTGCTTGTTTATGTACCACACAACTGTGGTGTTGTCTGTCTTTATCAAGAGTTGTCCTGGAAGGATAAGGTATTTGAAGGCTTCCATTGCATTTTGTACAGCTAACATTTCTTTTTGATTGATATGCAGGTGAATCTGTCCTGGGTTTCATTTGCTTTGAATGCATTTGCCTGCCATGTGAGCCCCCCATGCATAGTCTGATGCATCTGCTGTCAGGGTTTGGGAGGCAAGGGGTTGAGAGAAAGGGAGTCCCTTGTTGTGTTTGCAAGCCGCTGCCCACCAAAGGAACTCTGTCCTTAGGCAAGGAATGATAGGAATCACCGTTTCAAGGTACTGACAATGTAGACACCAGAGACCTTTTAAGTACTACTGAAGTTTCCTCATATGCAGTCTTGCGTATGGAATTAGGAGAATGCATAAGGCCATGAACCCTAGGGCTTGCAGTGTTTTTCCTTGCAGATAGCTGGGTTTTGGTGGCCAGTAATTTTAAGTAATTTGTCAAATAAACCTGCTTTTCTGGAGTGAGGAATGCCATCTGGGAAGTTGTGTTCAAGCTTGCTCCCAGAAATACAATCCTTTGGCCAGGTACAAGATGTGATTTATTTTCGTTGATGAAGTTAGAAGAAGAAGAAGTTAGGAGTCTCTTTACAAACATCAGGTGCTGAAGTAGCAATTCTTGACTGTCTGCCTGAATCAGGCAATCACCCAAGTATGGGTAAATCTGAATATTTCTTTGCCTGCAGTATGCAATGGCTGGAGCCAGGCACTTTGTGAATACCTTGGGCGTAGTAAATAATCCAAAGGGAAGTGCAGAGAACTGATAGTGCATCAAGCCTGCCCTGAAATGTAGGTATTTCTTGCAAGATTCCCTTATGGGGATGTGCAGATAAGCTTCTTTTAAGTCTAGGGTGACCAGCCAGGAGTCCTTGGCTAGCAGCTGCTGGAGTGTAAGCATTTTGAATTTTGGTACCACCAGGAAGATGTTGAGAATTGACAGATCCAGGACATGGTGCCAAGAGTTATCTTTTCTGGGCACCAGAAACAGTCTGGAGTAGAAACCCTGTCCCCTTTGCTTTGCTGGAACAGGTTGAATAGCCCTGATACTGAGAAGAGAAAGTACTTGTTTTGGGGCCTCTGCCCACTAGTTGTAGGAAGGTCTGGCAACCTGCTTGGGGTTGGCAGTGAGTAGAAGTAGAATCTGTATTCCTGGGATACAATGTTTAAGACCCATCAGTCCTGGGTCATGTACTCCCAGTTTTTTGCATGCAGGGCGAGTTTTCCTCCTAGGGGTGCAAGTCCTTGGGCATGGCTGGTGAGGTGGGAGCACTCCATTGTTTAGATCTGTGCATACCCTGAGACTGTAGTCTTTGTGGTCTGTTGCCCTAGGGAGGAACCTGAAGAGAGACACTCATTCTGACCTTTAGGACTGTCTTTGATTTTGACAGGCTTTCCCCTTCTTTGTGAAGCCTTCTTGTCACTGCTTTTTCAAAATCATGTTTGTTGGCACCTTGCTGCTTAAACTGCTAAAAATGGGAGTTGAGGTGAAAAGAAAAAAAATATTTGCTTTAAGAATGAAAGTTTGGAAGGTTTGTGTTACCCCCTTGAATCAATCCCCTCCCCTTATTTTTTTAAGAATCTCAGATGCAGAATGGCCATCCAGGACCTCCTAGCCCAGGGTAAAATTTAAACTCTCACTCAACATTCTGGTAAATTTTGAGAATGTAACCAAGCAAATCTTCTCATGACTGGCCAGAAGCAGCTTCTGGTGAAAGTGTCAGCAGTGTCATTGGGACACCTTAAAACATGCTTAACTACATGACAAGTAAAGGATCTGAAGGCATTCATAGAATTCTTTACTTTAGAAAAGGGAAGGTTAACAGGTTTCATGTTCTCAAAAGACTGAATGAAAACCTTAACGTTAGCCTGGTGGTTTAAAATTCTATGCTAAAGAAGCAGATACTTTCTTCTCAAAATGATCAAACATCTTCCCATCCTTGTCAGAGGGAATGGGGGTTATCAGCAATCTTTTTAAAGGCATTTTAGATAAGGAAATAACTGCAGGGTCTGCTTTACAGTTAGAAAACAGATATCTGTGAGTCTTGGGTACCTTGTACAACCCATCAGACTTTCTTGGAGCAGGAAGGGAGAGTGTCGAAGTAAACTGCAAGCTGTCAGAAAACCATCCTCTAGGCTGGACATCTGCAGGTTGTGGAAAATTCAGCTGTAACAAATCATAATACTTTTGCTGGGAAATAGAAACTTAATTTTGTGCCCACTAAAATACCTCTTTCATTTAAAGTCTAAGAAAACGAGAGGTCTTCAGGAGGGAAATCTAAAACAACACTTTCCTCTGAATCACAATCTGCAGCTTATGAAGGAAATACCAAAGCACAACATTCGCCTTTGATTTTCAGGCAGAAGAGCAGAAATTGCAAGTCCATAACAAAGAAAACTCTCTTGATTTTTCTGCCAAAAGAGGAGTTAATCAAGTTAAAAGCAAAAATTAATTCCCAAGCAAATTCCAGCAAGTCTTCCCTGACAGTAGAAACTGACATAGGAGGAGATAGGCTTTGAAATTTTTCTATTTTATTTTCCTGGGGGACTCCCTGGAAAAAGGCACACTATCCCAGAATTCAGGCTCCCTTCTTTTGTTCTGTGGTAGAACTTAATTTGCTCCTTCCCACGCAACTGGCAATAGTGTTTCTGGCAGGCTCACAGAAGAAATCCCTACAGCTGCAGAGGACATGTCTAGTTCCCTATAGGTGCTGCACCAGAGGAACTAGGAGAAAAAGACGAGTGATCTGAGAAACTAAGTCTTGCCACAGCAGAGTCGCCCATCAGCAGCTAAAGATAGTCAAGAAGCAGTCGGCCTGACACCCAAAAACTCGCTGCTAACCATTTTCTTTTTAATGATGGGGACACGAACATCATTCTACTTTAGCTGATTCAATTGTATGGCCATATAACCAGTGTTTCAGAATACCAGGGATTATTTTACTACAAACTGTATTTAAGTATCATGACAACTGTGGAAAAGAACTCTAGAATGAACCTTTTAAACGCATATTCACTGCATACTGTAAATTTCAAAACCTTCAAGTTGCTCTATTTTCCAGGGCTGTACAGTACATTTCAGTAATCCAATCAGCGTACTGCAGTACTCTCAATAATTAAGGTTTCTTCTAAGATTTACTGCAGTGCTATGAACATCCTTTTTTGTATTACATAAGATGTTTCTTGTAGCTTTCAATGCTTTATTCAACACTCTCTTGATATAGCTTGTGTAGCCAGTGAACATACGTCTCAAATTCTTTGCTCAAGGAATATGGACAAATCCAAAAACAATGGGGGACAAAGACCTAAAGTCAGGAGTAATTTTAAATATTACTCTAATTCACATAAAAAGTTAATATAACAACAGGTATTTGCATTAACTTGCATTTTCTGAACAATAGGAAGAATTACATTTTAAAATCAAAAATAAAAGAAGAATGAGACTAGAATGCCTGAGATTATTTACTGAATGTAACCTTCTGTGATTTGCCAGAAAATAAAATGTTTTGTGAGGGACAGGGCAAGAATACAAGGCAAAACTGGGAGCATTCTGTAAAAATCTGGATAGTGAAGAGGTACAACAGTAAAATCAAACCAGTGGCACTTATTAAAGGGTCTATATTATATGAACGAAAGTTCATATAATTGAACGCTGTAAACAGCGAAAATGCCAGACATTGAACCCTTTACTGTGGGGGGCTGCCCCCCCTCCCACTAATTATATCTACAAACTCTGAGATCATACTACAGTGAGGAAAGGGAAAATTTCCCGATCTTCACTGTACCATGATCTCAAAAAACACATTGATGTCTGGCATTTTTGCTGTGTACAGCATTTGATATTTTGGACTTTCATTCTTCTAATAGGGACCCTTATTAAAACAGCTGCCTTTTATGAATAAAAGCCTATTTTATTTTAATTTGTTAACTAGAGTAGAACACTGATCTGAATAAACATTTGAGGCTCATCCCACGACATACAACAAAACATATAAGGTCACGATCCATCTCCAGTACATTCATTGTTCAACACTGTGCAAAATGGGCAGTGTAAGTTTAAAACAAGCAGAATATTGATTACAGTTGGGCTCTACTTTGTACTTTACAAAATGTTTACATGATTTTGTGCACAAGCAGAATATTGCTCATTCCATGTCTTTGTAAAAATGTATTGCATACAAAACAACACAGGACTGACATCAAAATGGGTAGGGAAAAGGATTTTTATATGTTTGCGTGCAGAGTTAGAGTCAGGGCTAGGCAAGTTAGTGTGCAGGGTCCGGGTCAGGGCTAAGCAAGTTAGTGTGCAGGGTCTGGTCAGAGCTAGGCAAGTTAGTGTACAAAATTAGGGTCAGGGCTAGGCAAGTTAGTGGTTAGGGTCAGGGCTTAGCAAATTAATGTGCAGGGTTAGGGTCAGGGCTAGGCAAGTCAGTGTGCAGGGTCTAGGTCAGAGCTAGGCAAGTTATTGTGCAGGGTCTGGGTCAGAGCTAGGCAAGTTATTGTGCAGGGTCTGGGTCAGAGCTAGGCAAGTTAGTGTACAGGATTAGGGTCAGGGCTAGGCAAGTTAGTGTGCAGGATTAGGGTCAGGGGTAAGTTAGTGTGAAGGGTTAGTATCATGGCTAGGGTTATCACTCATGGGTAAGGAGAGCTGGGGTGCTTCATCTCAGGATTCAGGGACTATAATGTTCAGTGGTTCTGCTCCACAAAGCTCTTAAAGAGATGATGGGGCAGAGTTCCATTTGGAAATATTACTTCGAGCTGTTTGCAAGTAAGAAAATATTCTTGAGATAGTAAAAGTGGTCCAAGACACATGCCTATGTCTTAGAATAGCAGAGGAAAGAATTCTGAATACATTGTTTGAACTGTATAGATGTTACAAAAGTGGCACGTCACTGAAAAGTTATTTTTTAAAAGATGTGAAAAAATATATTCATTCCCTCAGTTCTCAAACTTTCCTTGTGCTCTTGCTGCTTCAGTAGAATGGCTTCAGTAGAGGATGGCAACCTGCAGTAACTTTGGTGAAGTGTGCTTTTCTCAGGTTGCCTCTGAAATATAGCTGGAATTGTCCTTTCAGCTTCCATCTCCCATAATTTAGCGATAGTAACAGAGAAGAGATTTCAGCAAATAAAATGTAGAGGTCAGGTGGTGATGACAAGATCCAAATGCAGCACAGAAAAGAAGCTTAGGATCTGTGCCCCAAGTGATCTAATGTGGGGCTATAATCTGTTTTTGGTTGGATACACCCCAAAACAAATTAAATTCTAATTTACAAAACCAAAAATTAAAAATGTCACGCAGAAAAAACAATTAGTAAAAACTACAAAAAAAAAAAAAACTAGCCAAGCTAGTTTTCACTGTGTGATACCTTAAACCTCCTGGAATAGAAGCCCATGAGATATATGCAAATGACTTCTTAAGGACATCAATTGTTTCAGTTATATGGCTCCTGAATATATTATTTTTCCTTTTTAAGTCTTATGGACGGATTCATGCCAACAACCGCCACTACCTGCTGACATGCATCTTTCGGCCTTCTCATGACCTTGTCAGCACACTATAAGCAGACTGTTGAGCACCTACAACAGCTACATATGCAGTGTTATCTACCACGGAATGTGGAATGCATGTGAAATGGGAGGGGGGGGTACCAGATTCTTTTGTTTTTTTATTTATTTTCATTAAGAAAATAATATATTTACTGTTTAGGATCTCACAGGACAAAGTTAACAGGAAAACAGAATTTAAGGAATAATCTGTGGTGGAAACATTAATTTTAATTCTTAGATGATTCAGCACATGAATTTGCTATATTGCCCTTGCAGAGTGACAATCAACTAATTAAATATTTTTTTCCTCGAAGTGTGAAAGTAATCCAAATGCTAAGTACACTTAGAATGGAGTCTAAACAGCAAATTACCATCATGCATAAATACAATGTTTTGAGAAAAGAATACAACTTTCTCTGTTCAGATTTATAAAATACTACCTTCTTAATGAAAATGGCGCATGGGTGTAGCTTTAGGTAGGGTGAAGTAGAGACAGTGTTCCTTAAGAGTTTTTAATGACTGTGTAGGTAACTATATGATGACTATATAAATCAACAGTTGGGATGGTGGTCTCTTAGGTCTCCAAAGGAAAGGCATTTAGGAAGGTGGGAAAAGAAAAGACTAGATTTACCTGAACAGGTCTAAAATTACATTAGCTAATTTGCTGTGCCATGGCTGATTCATAAGGTGCTCAGTGCCACTCTTTGATCTTGTGCCCCTCAACTCTTAGTTGAGGAGCAAAAAAAAAAGTTTGCTCCCCAATGTGACACTCTTCATGTCCTACATTCGCTATCACTTGAGGAGCATGAGACGTCACACTGACTGCATTAATTTATGTAGTGGCACTAAGAAATTCTGACACAGAACAGAAAGCTGGTACTGCATTAGCACAGCCAGGCGTCTGCCAATCATGCCCCCAACACCTTGGGCAGCTTCCCTTTCTGCCTACCCTAGCTAGGCTTCTGCTAGTTTGTTACACACAGTATTTGATAACATTGTACTCCTAAGAATGAATGCCAGAGAAGCAGACTATCCATCTCAGAAAGGAAATATGCAACAATACTGCAAGTAGTACAATGGATCACATGATGATTCAAAATATGCATGTTGATAGAAACTTACAATACCTAAACCAGTTAGTGAGTGGTAGGGAAAGGGTAATTTCTCCTGTAAAAAATAAATAAAAGCAGGAATATGGCAAATCTGATAAAGAAGTAAAGTCGTGATGATGGAGAAAGACATGCAGCAGCAAAACGGTACACAAGAAACATAAAAATTATGAAAGGATAAGTCTACAGACTGAAGCACATTACCCAGACCTCATTAGTTACTCTGATCCAGGTGCTACAAACTACAAGAGGAAACTGTGAGTTGCCTCGTCTATAGGGGGAATGGTTTGCTATGATATGGTCTATGACGTCATTATTCTGATCTAATACAACCAAGGGGAAAGAAGTATAAATCGTCTATTGATGTCTTACACATCCTGAGGAAAGAGATGAGGATTGCTGATTTTAAAATACTGATGATCTAAAGCAGAAATCATTTTATGCACAGATCTGCTATGTACAGTGAGTCTCCTGGATGAACATGTGAAAAAGGATGGTAAAAGACAGTGTCTCAGTACAGAACGTAGACAGACAATGTGTCAATAGTGTACCATATACCTATGTAATGTAACCTGTGAACAATTCAGAAGGAGATCAGCACAGCATACCATATACCCATGCAACATAACCTGCAAACTGTCAGGAAGGAAGTCAATTATTAAAGAGAAGGTAGATTGAATGTGTGCCCAGGCATGTCTTAAGAGCAGTGATCCAGTAGCGTGCCCAGGCATGTCTTAAGAGCAGTGATCCAGTAGCGTGATCACTCAGGATCCCTGCTACATAACATTTGATCCTTGTATTTCAGGAGTGATACTTGTGTCCCCATTCTCAGTGTCAAGTTGGATATATTCAAACTATGCATATGGGGATTCCACCAATCATATGTCTTGCCTTCCCCATCCTTTTTTATGATTTTTCATGGTAACGATCTCAAAGTGCAGCCAAGGTCTGGAGAATATCCAGTCTGGGGATGTAAGGGCTGCATCTTTGTTCTATGCAGATGATGTTGGCCTCTGAGCCTTAAGTGACTGTGATCTTCAGCATGCTGGTTCCCCAGGTTAAGTGAAGGCAAGTACTTCATTGAAGAGTTTAATTATCTTAGAGTCTTGTTCAAGCCTATGATAAAGGTTTCAGAAGACCGATCCACAGAATGGAGTAGCAATTGCAGAACTGAAAGCACCACAACAGGCTTCAGTGGTGAAATAAGTACACTGGCAACATCCACTGCCTGTGTTACTCTGAGCAAGTCACTTAACCAGTCACGCTCATAGGCTGAGTCTGAAAAAGGTCCATGGAGATCAGTGCTCTACCATGGAAAACCAATACAAATAAATAAATATATAAAAATGCTGTGGCTAGCAATATTATTGATACTATATCTTCCTACTCTCATGTGGTTACGATCTATGAGCCATGATTGGGGACACCACAGGTGACCTATTCCCATCCTCACCTCTGGTAATGATCTGTTGACAGTCACATCACAGATAACACATCTCTCATCATCTGTGGCAATGAGTTATAGATTATGGCATCATATATATGACATCTCACAGCTGCTACTACATCCTTAACCTTACCTGTTGTTATGAGCTATGGACAGTGACACCTCACAGATACTACATCCACATCCCAACCTATGACAATATGTTGTGAACAGTCAGATCACTAATTTTACATCACCATCCTTGCCTGGGGCAATGAGATATTGATTACATCATCACAGATACTGCATTCCCATCCTCATCTATGGTAATGAGCTGTGGATAGTGATATCATAGAAATTACATGCTCAGTCCCAAAATGGATATGAAATGTGTTGGTTGATTTCACATGATACATTTCCATCCTCACCTGTGGTCACAAGCTGTTGGCAGTGACATTATAAATACAATAACATCATAGATACTACATTCCCATCCACATATGTGGTCATGAGCTGTGGGTAATGACATCATAGATACTTCATCTCCCTCATCACCTGTGGACATGAGCTGTGGTTCATACTTTGAACTGTGGGTAGTGATGCCACAGACAGTATATCCAATCATCACCTAAGGTCAGAAACTTTAATAGCCAAAAGGATGAAATTCCAGATTCTGGAGGCAAAAATGAGGTTCCTTCACATGTAGCAGAACTTGAACCCTTGATAGCATGAAGAGCTTTGAAATATGTGAGGACTTCTATGTAGAACCAGTGCCCCCCCCACGTTAGCAGAAGACAAGTAAGGTGGCATGAAGCCCTCTAAAAATTTCCCCTAGAAATCTACCACAGGAGATGCAAAAGCACAGTTCACTGAAAGGGGGATTTGGGAAGGAACTAGGATATTTTGGAGGGCTTCTCAGGTGGAGACTGTTGCTGGAGATATGGAAGTCTTGTCTACCCTCCTCAGCTTGGTAGCACCACAACTATCGCAAAGAAAAATCACTTACAAAATGATAACAGCATTAAATATGCACCATGAGGCAAACAGTACTTCTACTATCCAGTGACTTGCTTCTTAACATATATGCACACACAGTACTAAAGTTTGCACCAATAATCACACTATTTTTATTGTCAAATAAGACTTTAAAATGGAAGTCTTAAAAAGCATCTATCCTTGGTACTTGCAAATAGGATCCGTTTTGGTAACATCTCAGTAGCTCAAGGAATTCATTGGGCTCACACCTAGTCTAAACAAACTCTTAACTATTTTAAGATATTACATAAGATATTACATAATCTCTTATGTTAAAATGGTTTCTGCTGGCTAGCAAGCTATGTCAAATAAAATCTGTTGTGAAGTCCAAAATACTCAATAGGTTATGATCACAATGTGTAGGAACAGACCAAGAGCTACAAAAACTGTTTGTAGGAGTTCCTTGACCAAAGCCTTAAAATGGGATAGGTAAGGTTAGCTTGTTAGTTAGTTATTTTATTTACATTTAGCTAACTGGGTTAGCATTACTGGACACAGACCATCTTTACAGGGAATCTGGAAGAAAATAATAAAATTGATGTACTAGGTGCAGGGATCTAAACCTCTTCTGCAACGTCAACATGATTTGGAGGGTTAGGTACATTTACAGAGGATACCACTGCTCTGGAGCAGTCTGCAGACTTCCCATCCACATAAAACAAGTTCATCCCAGTCTATATTCAGTTGCAACTTGGATTAATGGACGGGAAACAGGAAATTTACCCTAGGACTGCCCCATATACTACTAACGTACAGAGGCAGCTCCTAAATGCTTTATCCCACTGGCTAGGCTTAAAATGGCTTACAAGGGCAGCTAGCCCAGTACTTACCTATGAACCTATAAAATTAAAGATGGTTAATTACACAAAACCAAACTTACAACAACTATCATATAAAGATCAACAAAGCAAACAAATACCGAAAATCAAAAGTTCAAAAATATGTACAAGGTATAAACAAGCATTGGCAGTAACATATATAAAATGCACCTAGGTTATGGAGAAACGGAGTAAGGACAAGAACAGTGAGGGGTATAGATGATGAGAGGGCAAGGATGATACACTCGTACAGGAAACATTATTGGATTTCATTCACACCCAACATGGTCCTCATTTAGGAAACAGAACAGGATAATAATGCATGCCACAGAGGTGGAGAAACAAAGACATGCTTTTTTAATAAATAGCAGCAATATAAGGATCATTTTATTGGGACACTCAGAAATAGAAATATTGCAGGGTACAGTCATCCATTAAGTGAGTTAAATTAAACTTTACTCTAACAAATCAAAACCTTGACGATCTACCAACAAAGAAAAGACTGCGGACAGAGGACTAAAAATGAAGTATCATACAATTCAGATACACCAGAGAGAAACTTAATTCTCTTTCAGGTAGAAGTAGCATGCATCGAGAAGCTTATGATAAATGACAAAACAGTAATCAAAATCATTGGTTGCGCAGCATAACATTGTTGTCAAGAGTTTGATATTTCACCCTGTGTAGCAACAGTCAGCAGATGGAGAAATGCTAATGTCACTGCAAAAGATGCTTGACCTTTCATGGACAGCTGTCAGCTAAGATTTTGTACCAGCCAACATCTGAGAATGGTTGTAAGAATGAGAAACTTCCTCAACAGAAATATTTCACTAACACTGCTTTGAAGAGAGTCTACTTTAATGAAAATCATTTAATTTAGTATTTTAGCAAGCTAGAAGTTTTCAACCATGATGCAAAACATTACTGTCTGAGGATGAAATACAGGGATAGAGACAAAACTGACCAGCAGGACAGGGTAAACTTCTATTTTTCCATCTAAATGGAGCATGTGTAAGACAGTGCACATTTTGTGCTCCCTCTATGCTGTACTGCTCATCTTCTTAATGCAAGAAATCTGGACAAAGCCTAAAATAATGGAGGGGCAAAGGTCCCAAATATAGGGACAGATTTTAAATATTGCTCTTATAAATTTAGAAAGCTTTTAGAATATCAGGATTTGTGTTTGCATACATTTTCGGAAGAATGCGAATTGTGAAACTCAAATGCATGTCATTACTTGGTCATTATTTAGTGGCTTCAATCCTCCATGATTTGCCAGAAAACCATAGATTTTATGACGAACAGACCAAATATCTGAGACAAAAATCTGGAGATTCTGCAAAAATCAGTGCAGTTAAGATGTGTGCTCTGAGCAGTTCTGAAGTGTAGCCATGTAGTTGGGACTACAGTAGCATGCTTGGCTTTTTCTGCAGGTATTTGGACATCGACACGACACTCAAGTGGTCACCCCATCCTGTCAGAAACAAGACAATTACAGCTATATTGACTCAGAAATCATAATTCCTCTCTATATATAATAAACTGTTCCCTGAGATGCTTACTATTCAAAGACTGCAGTACATCACACACTGTAAGGGCCCATCAGCAAAAGCAGTGTGTACACACACTCCTCTCAATACTTTTGTTTGTATTTCTGAAATTTACCACTTTTGTAATTTTATTATTTTTGCCCTCATGAGCCTGGGCCATGGCTGAAAATGTACCAGGTTAACAAACTGAAATAAATAAATACATGAAGTGGGACAATGTGGCAGATAGTTACAACACATCTAACAACAACAAATAACAGGGAGGACTGAAATGAATCTAATTTGAACTGCAATCAAATGATTTTTCATTGGGGTCTGAAGTGCCTCTGATTTTCACATACATAAAGTTACAGCAATATTGAAGACATTTTCCAGCAGTTTAACATTACTTACCATCTATTAAAATTAACCCTCAGCCATAATTTTTAACTGCTGATTCCTCTGCAAAGACAAAGTCACAGCCAAATAATTAAAACAATATGCTACAGTTTCCCCTGTAAAACTGTATACACAATTAATTCAGTCACACCCTCCACTCCCACCCCCTAGCATCTATAAAAATAATAGTATGAAATCAAGGTTATGCAGGAACAAATACTGAATTGAATGAACATGGAAAATGCCATGCTGATTAATGCTTTATAAAAGTAACATATGGATAAAAGGTTTAATGACTTGACTTGCAAGTTGTCCAAGTCAAGCCTGTAGATCTATTTACACATGTTGCCTGTGTAATACTATAAGGAGTTCATTACTTCCTAACCATATTCATTTCAATATAGTGCGCCCTGCACGATCCTGCATTCACATTGTTACTTCTAGATTAACTCAGTGGGCTTTAACTGATCAGATGCAAGACAATAATATATATTCTAATATGTATTCTAGCAATTACATGGTCAGAGATGCGTTTCATTAGGGTTACTATCATCATGTGTCACTGCCAGTACTTCTCTTCAATTTTACCACAATGTTATTACATATTTGCAAACGTGGTGGACATCCCGCATGTCATTTGACTCAAGTCATGTCTGCAGCTTATTAAATGATCAAGAAAAAGCATATGACAAGTTTTAATTTTATGGTGTTTTCTAATCCCAAAATATTTCATTTCTAAAGCAAAGAAGCTGCAGTTCCAGCTTCTACAAGTTTTTGTTGAAGTTCTTTGTCTACTTTACATGGTAGCATAAGCAATACTAAAGACATAGCTTCTGAATATTTTATTAGAAGAGACAGAGACCCAAGATGCACCAATGAATAAATGTGAACATCAGTCTGGGTTTAATTTCCTCGGTTTCTATTTGCATATAGTATGACTCTAATTAGTTAACCAGATGCGAGTGAGTCAGTGTGGTGAGTGTGTGAGTGCGTGTGTCTGAGTGTGTGTGAGAGAGAGAGTGTGTGTGTGAGAGAGAGAGAGAGAGAGTGTGTGTGTGTGTGCACGTGTGTGTGTGTGTGTGTGTGTGTGAGAGAGAGAGAGTGTGCGTGTGTGTGTGTGTGTGCGTGTGTGTGTGTGTGTGTGTGTGTGTGTGTGTGTGTGTGTGTGCATGTGTGTGTGTGTGCATGTGCATGCGTGTGTAAGTATTAGTAAGTAGTGTGCATTAATGCCAATTGTTAATTTTCATTATTTACCACTCATTATCATTAAAAAAAGGCATAGTAAATGGATAACAAGGTAAATGACAAACAATACAAAGTGATAAAATTGAACCACGTGGCCCTTGTGTGGAACCCAGCAACTGAAAGGGTGGGGGTAAAGACTGTACAGATCAGATAATCCCCAAAGAATCACTTAAAGGACTGAAATCAAATGTACAGAAAAGTACAACTGTTGTAGCAACCTGCCATGCTCTGTGCTGTCTTAGTTAAGGGTGACAACATCTTATTGACAATTCTACTTTAAAGATTTGTGGTACAGCTGAATGGGTTAAAGTAATAAACTGTAAAAAAATTCTAACCACTGTATTCCAACTTGTTTTCTGTGCCTTAATGCTAAGTCATTTAAATAGAGAGAAGCCCCACGGGATAAACATGAACAGAAGCATCTAGAAGATCATGATAGCAAAGACTAAGTGAAAACTACCAGTCTTCTAACTTAGAACTCTAATGTTTATAAAAGCATCATTCACTATTTTATGCAGTTTCTGGTAAAATACAATGCAAATGATAACAAAATCCTACAGTGTCTAAAATAAGCTCTGCTTAGGACTTTTAGTCAGCTGTGAGAAATAAAAAATAAAATGAAAATCATTTTTCACTAAATAGAGCTTTAATTTATTTGTCATTACTCCTAAAGACAGCAAGGGCTTTACTTTGTATCTTGCATTGCAAATTCATTAGCCAACTGCCAGAGTTACACTAGAATTGAAAAGTCGAACGGAACATGTTCAATTTGCAGCTGTAACTTGTATATTGTATTATCAAGACTCATGAAAGCCTAGCACCTCATGAACAAATCCAATTCAGCAAGACCCATTAGTAGAAATTTGTTTTCTGGTGCAGCACCTGATGCCTTGAGGATTTTTTTTGTTTGTTTTTTAGCAATAGAGCATTTCCACAAAATGAAACTCATGACACATTAAAATGACTCAAAATAGAATAAATAAATGTAAAACCCATTAATTGTTCTCCAAGCCAATATCCTTGAATAACATATTTTCTTAAGGTACTTTATTCTTCTTTTATACATGCAAAGATTGTGTGTGTGTGTGTGTGTGTGTGTGTGTGTGTGCGCGCGTCTGTGTGTCTGCATAAGTGAGCGACATTGCAAGGTCACCTGTGGAACAACCACAAAATCTGACGAAATACTAGCGTTATATCAATACAAATTTTTTTAAAAATCAAATGTATTTTTAAGTTGCATCCACAGTGCAAATTTTTGTATAAATTTTAGGCACTTCTATAACTATATATGCCGGAGAGAGGCACTGTGTACAGTGGTACATTATCCCTCTCTTGCATTTCCTGATCTGGGTTGCAGTGATGTAGGGTTGGCCTTGAATGATAAACAGGTTTAAAAAGGATCACTTTTAATATAGCATATTTTAGTATCATGTTTGAGAAAGACTGGCTGGGATAAGAAGTGCTGATTGACTACGGGTTCAACCTTCACTATTACATCAAAGTGCATACAGTTCTTGCATATTTATCATTTTACTGGTTTTATTAGGAAAAGGTACTCAAGTTTGGGTCACTAAACAGGATCCTTTTTCATAATAATGACACATAACTACAGAAACTGTTGATTTAAAGCAAGGTGTGCTGAGATACTCAGGTCACAGGCTCATCCTCTGTTGCTTTATCAGTGTTAAAGAAAGTAGCTGCCTCCTAGGTAGAGCACAAGATAGTCCTACCACCATCCACATGGACCACCATTAAGTATCACAGACTTTCTAATATAAAAACATTCTTCAACACTAAGGATAAGTGCTTTGTAAAGCCATTAGTTTGTAAGTGTGATGACAAAATTCTAAGAAATACCAAAGACCACAGAAACCCAAGTGCACGATAGTTCACATGTTTGAGGATCATCAAGAGTATGAAGAAAAATGTTGAGCAGCTTACCATTACAGGCAGGTTATAAAAAGCAGTGAAAGTGTGTGCAAGTTTGTAGAAGATAATGTACAGTAGTTGCAAGACCCAGAACACAGAAAACAAAAGCAAATGTCAACAATCACTGTTTTCCTTTAAAGTGATTTTTTTTTTTGGGGGGGGGGCAGGGAAGTGCCTCCTCCCCCTGCTACTTATTTACACTAACTCCAAGACATCAGAACCGTGGAGAAAAGGGAATACTGCAAGACACAGTGATCTTGGACTTGGTACATGTATGTCGCCATTTTTGCACTTTCAGTCTTGGTATTCCATTACTTGCATTTATGAGACTCATAATTTCATCCTCTAAAATGATAATTAGAGCATGAAATTAATAACGTCTGTTGACAGACTCATCAAATGGCACAAAAACAGCTACCTGGTCAACGACACTTCAGGATACTTAATGCTTAGAAAGATAAGATGATATATCAACCAAATTAAATTCAAGTTCAGAAATTTGCCAGTTATTTGCAATTTTTGTTCTGACTTTCAGAGTACTAGTTTTGAAGCAGCGTCATCTGAACTGTGCACTGTCTTCAGCCAGTTCAACACAAAGGGAGACATTTAACCTTCATAAGGTTATTAGAACTCATTCTAGCCCACACCAAAACAGTTTTTACATTCTTAAGAAAATTATAATACGTAGATATTTCAAAACCTACATAGAAAATACGGTACTTTTCCATTATCGGGGCAACACTTCTAATCTTAGCCCGCCCTCACAAGGATCTCACAGCTGCTACTGATGTGGGTACTGCACACACTTATTTTCCTGTCACGATGTAGTAATGAGTGAAAGACAAATATGTTTTGTTGTCATCAGCAGCAAAAAATACGACATCGCTTGTTGAACTGATGAATATGTAGAATTAACGTATTCCATTTACATGCTAGGGACGGTATTATCCTGAGTAAAAGCTTTATGAACTTCAGCGATCTATGTTAAACAGCATCTTTCTTTTACTTGTGTACTTGCGTGGTTTGTTGGTTATAGGTAAAAATGTCATTTGGGAACAGCGTGTTGTATTCAAAAACAGAAAAATGGTTGGTCCACTACATAAACATCAAGTAGCAAAGAAATCTTGCCATTCTCCCACACATGTCATAATGAGGTGTATCATTCCAGTTGTAGCTGAGTTCTCCTCAAATTCAAAATAATTTCCTCGGAATATTATTTTAGCAAGGCTAGCTTAGTTTGGCAGCATTTACCGCCACTGATGTGAAAATGGAGGCTGCTGAAGCTAGTGTTTTCAGCTCAAATGTAGTGTCTCCAGTGCAATCCGTGCTTCTCTTTGTTAACCGTTTAAAGTTTCAATCCCACTTCAATGGTCTACGTGTATTTCTTCCAAAGTGACATACACAAAGGCTGTTCACAAAACACTGAGTGGTTGGATTTAAACTATTTTTCTGCTCGAACATTATATGTTTAATTAAAACAAGGTAAATGACAAACAATACAAAGTGATAAAATTGAACCACGCGGCCCTTGTGTGGAACCCAGCAACTGAAAGGGGTGGGGGTAAAGACTGTACAGATCAGATAATCCCCAAAGAATCGCTTAAAGGACTGAAATCAAACGTACAGAGAAGTACAACTGTTGTAGCAACCTGCCATGCTCTGTGCTGTCTTAGTTAAGGGTGACACCATCTTATTGACAATTCTACTTTAAAGATTTGTGGTACAGCTGAATGGGTTAAAGTAATAAACTGTAAAAAATTCTAACCACTGTATTCCAACTTGTTTTCTGTGCCTTAATGCTAAGTCATTTAAATAGAGAGAAGCCCCACGGGATAAACACGAACAGAAGCATCTAGAAGATCATGATAGCAAAGACTAAGTGAAAACTACCAGTCTGCTAACTTAGAACTCTAATGTTTATAAAAGCATCATTCACTATTTTATGCAGTTTCTGGTAAAATACAATGCAAATGATAGCAAAATCCTACAGTGTCTAAAATAAGCACTGCTTAGGACTTTTAGTCAGCTGTGAGAAATAAAAAATAAAATGAAAATCATTTTTCACTAAATAGAGCTTTAATTTATTTGTCATTACTCCTAAAGACAGCATGGGCTTTACTTTGTATCTTGCATTGCAAATTCATTAGCCAACTGCCAGAGTTACACTAGAATTGAAAAGTCGAATGGAACATGTTCAATTTGCAGCTGTAACTTGTATATTGTATTATCAAGACTCATGAAAGCCTAGCACCTCATGAACAAATCCAATTCAGCAAGACCCATTAGCAGAAATTTGTTTTCTGGTGCAGCACCTGATGCCTTTAGGATTTTCTTTTTGTTTGTTTTTTAGCAATAGAGCATTTTCAGAAAATGAAACTCATGACACATTAAAAGGACTCAAAATAGAATAAATAAATGTAAAACCCATTAATTGTTCTCCAAGCCAATATCCTTGAATAACATCTTTTCTTAAAGTACTTAATTTTTCTTTTATACATGCAAAGATTGTATTGTGTGTGTGTGTGTGTGTGTGTGTGCGTGTGTGTGTCTGCATGAGTGAGCGACATTGTAAGGTCACCTGTGGAACAACCACAAAATCTGACGAAATACTAGTGTTATATCAATACAAATTTTTTTAAAAATCAAATGTATTTTTAAGTTGCACCCACAGTGCAATTTTTTGTATAAATTTTAGGCACTTCCATAACTATATATGCCGGACAGAGGCACTGTGTTCAATGGTACATTATCCCTCTCTTGCATTTCCTGATCTGGGTTACAGTGATGTAGGGTTGGCCTTGAATGATAAACAGGTTTAAAAAGGATCACTTTTAATATAGCATATTTTAGTACCATGTTTGAGAAAGACTGACTGGGATAAGAAGTGCTGATTGACTATGGCTTCAACCTTCACTATTACATCAAAGTGCATACAGTTCTTGCATATTTATCATTTTATTGGTTTATTAGGAAAAGGTACTCCATGTTTGGGTCACTAAACAGGATCCTTTTTCATAATAATGACACATAACTACAGAAACTGTTGATTTAAAGCAAGGTGTGCTGAGATACTCAGGTCACAGGCTCATCCTCTGTTGCTTTATCAGTGTTAAAGAAAGTAGCTGCCTCCTAGGTAGAGCACAAGATAGTCCTACCACCATCCACATGGACCACCATTAAGTACCACAGACTTTCTAATATAAAAACATTCTTCAACACTAAGGATAAGTGCTTTGTAAAGCCATTAGTTTGTAAGTGTGATGACAAAATTCTAAGAAATACCAAAGACCACAGAAACCCAAGTGCACGATAGTTCACATGTTTGAGGATCATCAAGAGTATGAAGAAAAATGTTGAGCAGCTTACCATTACAGGCAGGTTATAAAAAGCAGTGAAAGTGTGTGCAAGTTTGTAGAAGATAATGTACAGTAGTTGCAAGACCCAGAACACAGAAAACAAATGTCAACAATCACTGTTTTCCTTTAAAGTGATTTTTTTTTGGGGGGGGGGCAGGGAAGTGCCTCCTCCCCCGCTACTTATTTACACCAACTCCAAGACATCAAAACCGTGGAGAAAAGGGAATACTGCAAGACACAGTGATCTTGGACTTGGTACATGTATGTCGCCATTTTTGCACTTTCAGTCTTGGTATTCCATTACTTGCATTTATGAGACTCATAATTTCAGCCTCTAAAATGCTAATTAGAGCATGAAATTAATAACGTCTGCTGACAGACTCATGAAATGGCACAAAAACAGCTACCTAAGTCAACGACACTTCAGGATACTTAATGCTTAGAAAGATAAGATGATATATCAACCAAATTAAATTCAAGCTCAGAAATTTAACAGTTATTTGCAATTTTTGTTCTGACTTTCAGAGTACTAGTTTTGAAGCAGCGTCATCTGAACTGTGCACTGTCTTCAGCCAGTTCAGCACAAAGGGAGACATTTAACCTTCAGAAGGTTAAGGTATGTAACTGAATCCCTCTTAGAGACCTCAACACACTGGGTAAAATCAGGCCAAGCCTCATATAGAAGAGAGACTGGTAAGAATATTATGTATGACATCAAGTATACTAGTGATGTTGAGCATCTAACTAAGATAGTTAGGGGGAATTGGAAAATTCTGCTTTCAGATCCATTACTTTCACAGTTGATAGGGGAAAAACCCACCTTTAGGTTTAATAATTGCATGAATTTAAAAAGACTACTCTGTAAAGAAAAATTGGACATAGTCTCTGTTGACATAAGAGCTGACATAAAAACAGGAACCTATGCATGTGGTAGATGTTCATTATGTAAATATATTAATAAAACGCAAGGTTTCAAGATTCCAGGTATTAACATAACCTTTAAGCCTACTTTTCATGCTCCATGTAACACACAGAATGTTGTCTATCTTGCTACCTGTAATCAATGCAATGGCTATTATGTAGGTATGACATCACGTAGACTCAGAGATCGGGTCTACAACCATGCCTATGACATAAGAAAGAATAACCCTACTAATGCTTTGGCTATGCATTGTCGTGATAGACCTCAGCATAGCTTTAGTTTTCAGGTGTTGCAAGTTATAAATCCAAACAGGAGAGAAGGTGACCATATAGGTACGATAGAGATGTTTGAGCTAAGGTGGATTTTAAGACTAAAAGCACATATTCCACCTGGGCTTAATACTGCGGTCAGTATTCGCCCTGCCCTCTTAGGATCCTCATGACATAAGGACCATCCACATCTATAACTGTTTATATGTTGATTTATTGTAATTATTACATACCTTCATTGTGTCATTTTTTAGGTATATACCTATATCGTTTATTTATTCAATCGCAGCACTGTTACTCTGGACAATACCCTTGGCATATTTGTTAATAATTATTGTTTATGTTGTGACTTATTATATAATGAAAGCCTTGAACTATACATCAAGATAGTGCCAAGATGGGAGTCTTATAAACTTACATCTAAATAATTGTAGGCTCGATATGATACATGTCTTATATTTATAATAGCCTGAGTAATTATGCCAGCGTTTGCTAGTGAATTGTGTTATTTGTCTCTAGCTAGTAACGCACAACACAACAAGTAGCTGGAAAATGCACCACCAAAATACAAATATCATGAAATTTGCATATGATGGGAACTTCGTTCGGAGTTCTTCGTTTTAGTACTGCTATGATGGTTGCTAGGCACCTCCCGGACTATATTTAGTACACTTTATGGTTGTTCATAGCCGATTCATAAGCATCAGGCATCTGGGAATGAGGTTTATTGAACGTTTATATCTAGCTAACATGAAAAAATATTTTTAACTTAATATTTTATTAAGGACAAATACGCTAGATTATATTTTTCTTAATATCGTATTAGTATATATGGTTGTTCAAATGGGTATAGCCTTTGAGCGACAATGAGTCACAACAGGAAATGTTCTTTTTATTTGATTTAATTGATGCAATAAGCTTGGGCTGCTTAAAGGAACATAGCCCAATATGGGTATTAAGAAATACTGCAAATGTGAATGATTTTAAATATGTTTGTAGAGTCTGTGTTGCTGATGATTTATATTATATCATGCAATCAGAAGCTATATGTTTTAATATTTTAATATAAAGACTAGGAGCGTTTTATTTTACTGCGTTTATTAAGAGAAGCTGTGTACTTGCAGTTACTTTAATTGTATGGATTATCCATTAATTAATTGCATAATTGGTGATGATTTCTATATATAAGTAGTTAGCCTTTTTGTGAAGATTGTAACCTGATGAAGCGCACCTGTGTGCGTGAAAGCGCTCGTTTTTATCAATAAACAGATTTATACTTTGTTCGTGGTGGTTCCTAGCAGTTTTTGTCTTCAGTTCTGTTTCGTGGTGTGAGGAACCTTTGGATGATCGGCATTTGTTTCTTGCTGTTGGTTCTAATCTTTTTGTATTTAGCTGATCATCACATGATGGATATGCCGAATATTGAATTGGACTACAATCCAACAGGTACTTTGGGAACCGATAGTTGGAATTGTTTATTCTACCAGAAAGATAACCCGCTCCTACGGTTGGATGTTAACTGTGATGCTTCTACCAGCGTTTCAAATAGCAATGAGAATTTACATGACTTTTTTGGATGCCTGAGGAACCTTGAAAATGACTTATACCGTCTGCACAGGTTTGTCTGGCAAAGAAGGCACTTACAAGCCTGTCTACATTTTAAGGTCATCCCCCGTGGCATGCGGGTTCTGTGCATGCCGAGTTACGGGGATAGCCACCCGGAGCTACTACGGAAATGGCAGCAACTTAACATCGAGTTCGGCAACCAATATATTCAACTGTTGCTGGACTATTTTGCGCCCATTGAAGCGGAGCTCTTGGCTAAGGTAGAGGAACAGCACAAATTTCTTGTTGCAAACTACCAGACAGAGTTTTGTGTCTCTAAAATACATACTATGAATAAACAGTTAGCCCTGTATAGTAATAAATTAGAACAAATTAAATTTAAGAAGCTAAAACGTGACTGTGAAGATTTTCAACTGGGCCGTATATTTGTTTGGCCGAGAACTAATCTGAAGGAGAGTTCTCAGGTTGCCCATGTATCGGCAGCTTCACAGTTGATTAATAATGATCCAGCGACTGTTCTGGTTGAATCACTGGACACTAGGCTAACAACTGAAAGTCAAACGGACGACATTACTTATAGAGAGTCTAACGTATCTAACACGTCTAGTATATCATTACCCTGCAATCAGCAGGGTTTGAATAACAATGATAAATTAGGTGCCAAACCTAAAGCTAATGGTCCAAACAGTGCATTTGCTGCACCTGTACCTTTAAACTTCCCTCTCCCATACAAGGGCGCAGTACGTACGCGCTCAGTCAGTCGGGGGAGAGGAAAAAGGAAAATGTCAGTGGAAACACCAGAACGAAGAAGGAAAATGAAGAACTGAACTGTTTGTTTTTCAACTTGACATCAAGGACTTTTACATTAGATGAACAACTTGTCTTGAACAAGGGTTTATCATTCATTCCCTCCAAGCATAGTGTATTGTCTGACACTCTTATAGGCTTACGCCTATTTACTAGAAAACTGTCTCTTAAGGTATTGTTTAAAGATGTTCCATCTGATAATGTTGAGTTTGGTTATAAGACTATACTCTGTAAAAGGAAAAGTTCTTTTATACCTTCATTAACACAACCTATTGAATGCTTTATGCGAACATGTGAACGTGATTTTTACCTTTACTATGAATGTGACAAGCATAAGGGTAATTTTGTAAACCTGAATCATATGCAAAAGCATTGCTTAGATTGTCTTTGTGACGACATGAACCTGGTTTTCAAACCAGCTGATAAGGGAGGGGGAATTGTTGCACTAGACACATGCTTTTATAAACAATTGATGTTTAATATGCTAAATAATGATAAGGCGTATAAAATAATAGAGAAATCTAAAGTTGTGTCAATAGTAAAATATGTGCATGATACACTCTATGACTTACTTATGACTAGATCTATAGATAAGTCACTTTATGATTTTCTAATGATAGATTCACCCCTTATTCCCTTAATTAAGGGTTTACCCAAATTACACAAGAATGAAAATCCTCCTCCACTGCGTCCCATAGTGTCAGGCAACCACTGGGTCACTGAGAATGCCTCTTTATATGTACAATCAAAGCTTGGCATAATGGTGAAAGAAATCCCTACCATCCTAAAGGATTCTTATGAGCTCTTAAATGACCTTAAACAAAATCTGGTAAAAAATAGCATCAATGCTGATACTTTACTTGTTACATTGGACATAAAAAGTATGTTTACCAGTATTCCTAATGATTACGGCCTTGATGCAGTGAGGCTTCATCTGACTGAGCTAGGAACCATGGATAACAATGAGATCATGAGCATTTGTTGTTTGTTGGACTTGGTCCTAAACAATAATGTTTTTCTGTTTGACCACAATGTATATGCGCAGACATGGGGAGTAGCCATGGGCACTCCCTGTGCCAATGCTTATGCTAATTTAGTGGTCTACAGATGGGAAAAAGAGAATATCTTCAATGACCCTAGGTTTAGTAACGTGATCCTATATAGACGCTTTGTGGATGACGTGCTGATGCTTTGGAATGGAGATATAGACACACTGAAGGACTTCATTTGTTATATGAATACTACTACTTCATTTTTTAGTTTCACCTATGAATGCTCCTTAGTGAGTGCTAATTTTTTGGACATTACCCTTACAAAAGGAAACAACAATGATTTAATTACCACCTTGTACAGGAAGTCATGTTGGAGGAATAGTATCCTCCACTATGACAGTTTACATCCACGCCACGTGTTCCGTAACATTGTAAAAGGCCAGATGAATAGAATACTAAAAATTTGTAGCAATAAGTTGGATGCTACAGAGTTGATTGGACGTCAAAAACAATACTTTATAGATAGAGGATACCCTATAGAGTTGATCAATGATGTAACTGAATCCCTCTTAGAGACCTCAACACACTGGGTAAAATCAGGCCAAGCCTCATATAGAAGAGAGACTGGTAAGAATATTATGTATGACATCAAGTATACTAGTGATGTTGAGCATCTAACTAAGATAGTTAGGGGGAATTGGAAAATTCTGCTTTCAGATCCATTACTTTCACAGTTGATAGGGGAAAAACCCACCTTTAGGTTTAATAATTGCATGAATTTAAAAAGACTACTCTGTAAAGAAAAATTGGACATAGTCTCTGTTGACATAAGAGCTGACATAAAAACAGGAACCTATGCATATGGTAGATGTTCATTATGTAAATATATTAATAAAACGCAAGGTTTCAAGATTCCAGGTATTAACATAACCTTTAAGCCTACTTTTCATGCTACATGTAACACACAGAATGTTGTCTATCTTGCTACCTGTAATCAATGCAATGGCTATTATGTAGGTATAACATCACGTAGACTCAGAGATCGGGTCTACAACCATGCCTATGACATAAGAAAGAATAACCCTACTAATGCTTTGGCTATGCATTGTCGTGATAGACCTCAGCATAGCTTTAGTTTTCAGGTGTTGCAAGTTATAAATCCAAACAGGAGAGAAGGTGACCATATAGGTACGATAGAGATGTTTGAGCTAAGGTGGATTTTAAGACTAAAAGCACATATTCCACCTGGGCTTAATACTGCGGTCAGTATTCGCCCTGCCCTCTTAGGATCCTCATGACATAAGGACCATCCACATCTATAACTGTTTATATGTTGATTTATTGTAATTATTACATACCTTCATTGTGTCATTTTTTAGGTATATACCTATATCGTTTATTTATTCAATCGCAGCACTGTTACTCTGGACAATACCCTTGGCATATTTGTTAATAATTATTGTTTATGTTGTGACTTATTATATAATGAAAGCCTTGAACTATACATCAAGATAGTGCCAAGATGGGAGTCTTATAAACTTACATCTAAATAATTGTAGGCTCGATATGATACAGGTCTTATATTTATAATAGCCTGAGTAATTATGCCAGCGTTTGCTAGTGAATTGTGTTATTTGTCTCTAGCTAGTAACGCACAACACAACAAGTAGCTGGAAAATGCACCACCAAAATACAAATATCATGAAATTTGCATATGATGGGAACTTCGTTCGGAGTTCTTCGTTTTAGTACTGCTATGATGGTTGCTAGGCACCTCCCGGACTATATGTAGTACACTTTATGGTTGTTCATAGCCGATTCATAAGCATCAGGCATCTGGGAATGAGGTTTATTGAACGTTTATATCTAGCTAACATGAAAAAATATTTTTAACTTAATATTTTATTAAGGACAAATACGCTAGATTATATTTTTCTTAATATCGTATTAGTATATATGGTTGTTCAAATGGGTATAGCCTTTTTGCGACAATGAGTCACAACGGGAAATGTTCTTTTTATTTGATTTAATTGATGCAATAAGCTTGGGCTGCTTAAAGGAACATAGCCCAATATGGGTATTAAGAAATACTGCAAATGTGAATGATTTTAAATATGTTTGTAGAGTCTGTGTTGCTGATGATTTATATTATATCATGCAATCAGAAGCTATATGTTTTAATATTTTAATATAAAGACTAGGAGCGTTTTATTTTTATTTTACTGCGTTTATTAAGAGAAGCTGTGTACTTGCAGTTACTTTAATTGTATGGATTATCCATTAATTAATTGCATAATTGGTGATGATTTCTATATATAAGTAGTTAGCCTTTTTGTGAAGATTGTAACCTGATGAAGCGCACCTGTGTGCGTGAAAGCGCTCGTTTTTATCAATAAACAGATTTATACTTTGTTCGTGGTGGTTCCTAGCAGTTTTTGTCTTCAACCTTCAGAAGGTTATTAGAACTCATATTCTTGCCCACACCAAAACAGTTATTACATTCTTGAGAAAATTATAATACGTAGATATTTCAAAACCTACATAGAAAATACGGTACTTTTCCATTATCGGGGCAACACTTCTAATCTTAGCCCGCCCACACAAGGATCTCACAGCTGCTACTGATGTGGGTACTGCACACACTTTTTTTCCTGTCACGATGCAGTAATGAGTGAAAGACAAATATGTTTTGTTGTCATCAACAGCAAAAAATACGACATCGCTTATTGAACTGATGAATATGTAGAATTAACGTATTCCATTTACATGCTAGGGATGGTATTATCCTGAGTAAAAGCTTTATGAACTTCAGTGATCCATGTTAAACATCATCTTTCTTTTACTTATGTACTTGCACGGTTTGTTGGTTATAGGTAAAAACTTCATTTGGGAACAGCGTGCTGTATTCAAAAACAGAAAAATGGTTGGTCCACTACATAAACACCAAGTAGCAAAGAAATCTTGCCATTCTCCCACACATGTCATAATGAGGTGTATCATTCCAGTTGTAGTGGAGTTCTCCTCAAATTCAAAATAATTTCCTCGGAATATTATTTTAGCAAGGCTAGCTTAGTTTGGCAGCATTTACCACCACTGATGTGAAAATGGAGGCTGCTCAAGCTAGTGTTTTCAGCTCAAATGTAGTGTCTCCAGTGCAATCTGTGCTTCTCTTTGTTAACCGTTTAAAGTTGCAATCCCACTTCAATGGTCTACGTGTATTTCTTCCAAAGTGACATACACAAAGGCTGTTCACAAAACGCTGAGTGGTTGGATTTAAACTGCTATTTTTCTGCTCGAACATTATATGTTTAATTAAAACAAGGATATAAATTGCAATTTTACTAAGTACTAAATGCCTGTTAGAAAAGACGGCACTTTCCTGATGTTGCCCCGATAACGGAAAAGTACCGAAAATAATACAAAACAGCAAAGTTAGAAAAAGTATATTCATCATATTAAACAAAAGTTCATAACTGACAATTATCAGCACCTTTGTTCCACAGCAGACTCCACACTCACCACATACCAAGCCAAGTCTTTGAGTAGCATTCCATACTTTTTCTCAAAACCCTCTCCATGAACTTTAACTTCCAATGCCAATTACCCACTAAACTGCCTTTCAAACAAATTACTATTTACACACAGACACACGTGCGCACACACAACAAGGAAAGTGGTATAATTCCCCAGTCCCTTATAGCTTTCATCCTGGCAAGGTACATTTGCCAGCACCCTCGGTTATAGTGCTAGGGACCTACCAATTACTATGGCAGTCTTGTTCACTAGCCAAACTCAATTAGATGTGTAAAGATAGTCTACTAAGAGGGAAAACTCTCACATTAGATAAATAACCAGAATTAATCTAATTCAAAGAATACTGAGCTAAGTTACCAAATGCCTAGACAAGCAGATAGCAGAACAATAAACTTCCACAGATATTCACACAGCAAGGTCCAGAGCAAGACTGACTACACTTGTTTTAGCTCAAAATATTTTAGCTTATAATTTTTTTCCCCTACAAGAACCAGAGGTAATTAACTCTGCCTTTCTTATACACAGCAAATGTACTGAAAGTCCAGCTGGAATTAAACACAATTTCACTTATTAACTGCTGGCAGCAGACCCTTTTTCACTCTTAACACAGAATATCATGACTGCCCCTTTTATAGCTCCCCCACAACTGTATAAGTAGGGTAAATTAATAGGTGTTACTTGGGCTGAGCTGGTTTGTGTTGCATTCATAGGTTTTAATACTGTAGCTAGAATCAGTCTTTGATGTTACTCTTCCACTCAAAGTAAAGCCACCTTTTTTCCATTTCTATATACCATATCCCGATGCCAAAACAGCAGTGGTTAAAAAAATAACTCATTCCTAAACTAGGCTATGCTGTCCCTATAGATACACTTAATTTGCCCATAATACTCAATTGATACAGGTGCAATAATTAAATTTTCCTGAGAATGGTGTAACAGTGTCACAATTCAAAAGGCAAACTGTCTGCCCACCCCAGCCTGATCCTCACTATACCTATCCACACTGACCTACACAATTCCATATGAACACTTCCCAAGGTGAAAATTGTAAATCAAGCACTTACCTTACTCAGTTTGCAGACAGGCGATCAACTCCCTCACTCATGTTCTTCCACCTTTTAATGTTGCCCTTGGAGAATGAAACTTTTGTAAAACTGTTCCATCAGACTTAATCAATTACCTCAAAATGTATAACAAACATCAGGATTATTTATTATGGATAGTGCTGTTGTATATCCACAAATTAAGCATACATCTGCATACATGCAGAGCCACACCCACAAAGGGCATACATCTGCATATACGCAGAGCCACATCCACAAAGGAAGCATATATCTACATATGAGCAGAGCCTGCAGTTCACTTATAGGTTCATAGGTAGGTACTAGGCTATCGGCCCAAGGGCCTAAGTAAGCCTAGCCAACAAGGTTCCCTGGCTTACATCATCCAAAAAAGTTAATTTCCTGTGCCCATGTCGAGCAGAGCTACAGAAGTGATCCCCGGTGTGTATTTCCTATTTCCCATCCATTCATCAAGATTTTTCTTGAAGAGTGCTAATGAGGAACTTTGCTTGACATAGATGGGTAGCTTGTTCCAGAGTATAGGAAGTCTCTGGGACAGGAATCTATCCCTCCAGCATGTCCTTTTTATTGTAGTGACAAGGTTTAGGTCCCTAGAGCGTGTAGCTCAGAGGGATTGGGATTTTTTAAGGTGTAGCATGTCTAACAGCCCTGGGTTTAACATAGCTTTATATGTTAGGCAGAGATCTCCTCGGAGTAGGCAATATGCTACAGAGTAAAGCTGGAGTTTTTTGAGACGGTCAGTGTAGGGCATCTGTTTGAGGCCAGTAATCCTCTTTATGAGGTACTTCTGTGGCCTTTCTACCTGCTGCAGATGTCTTGTGAGGTACATTCCAAAAGGGGCATTGTACTCTAGAATGGGTCTAATGAGCGCCAAGTAGAGGGGAACAATGACCTCTTTTTCCTGGATGAGAACCCTTTTGTGATGAGGTGTGCTACATAGAAGGATTTCCTGACTACTATGGCAATGTGATTATCAAAGGAGAGACTACTGTCCACCTGGGTCCCAAGGTTTCTTATCACACATTTGGCATTAAGTAGACTGCCTTTTATGTGGTAGTTCATGGGTACAGAGTTTTTAAAAGGAGATGACAATGCACTTTTTGGCATTGAACTTGAGGCCATGTCTCTGACAACAGGCATCTATCTCAGTGAGGCCCTTCTGTAGGATGTCCTCATCATTTGGGGACTTGACTATGGTTGCTCCTAGTTTGCAGTCATCTGTGAACTTCATTAGCCAGAGGCCTTCTGTGTTAGCCTGTACTTCAGAGAAGTAGATACCAAACAGAAGAGGTCCCAGGACTGAACCCTGTGGTACTCCACTTGTCAGTGGTTTGAAGTCAGATTTGGAGTCTGCAACTTTTACAGTGTGGGTTCTGCCAGTGAGCCAGTTGTCAACCCATCTTGTAACATAAGGATTTATACCTAGTTTAGTGAGTTTAGCTATAATTCCAGAATGGTGGATGGAGTTGAAAGCCTTGGCGAGGTCAAGATAAGCTGTGTGAACCACCTTACCCTCACCTACGGCTTTGGTGACTGCCTCAAAAAAGTCGATCATGTTCAGAAGGCATGATCTGCCATTCACAAACCCGAACTGGGTGGGGTCCAGAGTCTGGAGGTTATTAATGTCTTTGTTTATGAGTTCCATGATGATACGTTCCATGGACTTGCAGACCAGGCTCGTCAGGCTAATAGGGTAATAGTTCCCAGGATCAGTGGCGGCTCCCCCTTTGTGGAGTGGGATAATTGTTGCTGTGCGCCATTCAGTGGGCACAAAGCCTGATGTGAGACTATGCTTGAACATGGTGCTTTGGTGGGGAGCCAGTTCATTCTGAAGTTCGTGTAAAACGCAGCCTAGGATGTTGTCCGGTGCCATGGATGCTGTGTTTTTGGTTTTAAAGAGTGCAGTTTTTACCTGCATAGCTGTGATTACAGGGACTCTGCATTCTTCCTGTATAGATCTGGGCCCTCAAGGTGCTGGTGAAATGGCATGAGTAGGCCTAATTAAAAAAACACACCCACAACATTAGGATGCTCCTCCTTTCTCTTCAGCCATCCCTCAGCATTCCACACACCAGGACCAAATTCAAGGGATAAGCCAACTGATCCTTTAATGGAGATCAGTGAAACAGGAGTTTGACAGTTGGCATCCACAAGGAAAAAAGGAAAAAAGTATGCACATGGTTAATTACCAAACACCAAGCTAGGCTAAGTAGTGGTACAGATTCATTTTTTGCATAGTTACTGTTGGAAAAAACTATTTGCATCCCCACAGACCTATTTTTAAAGCTCCCGATGAACAGTTATTTGTTGTACCTATTTCTATCTGTGTTTCTGACCTCAAGAGTCATCTCCTCAAAAATTAAACCACAGGTCAAACTCTGAACAATCTGATTAGCAATCCATAAATTCTATCTACCCATAAAATACTGCATTACATCAGCATTCAGTGCCTTGCATTCTTTTTGTACTGTAGTTTTTGTTGCATTTAATGACTAATTTGTTGTGGCATCAGTACAGACGTAATGACTGATTGATGATCTTTTTGATTGATATGTAGGTGCATTTGATTTGGGTTCCATTTGCCCTGAATGCACTTCCCTGCCAGGTGAGCCCCCTATGCATAGTCTGATGCATCTGACGTTAGGGTTTGGGCAGCAGGGGGCAGTGTGAATGGTAGTCCCTTGTTTTGGTGGCAGGCCTCTGCCCACCATAGGAACTCCAGGCGTAAGCAAGGTATGATAGGAATCATTGTTTCCAGGCTGTGACAATGTTGACTCCATAGACTTTGTAGATACCATTGTAGTTTCCTCATATGCAGTCTTGCATATGGAATTAGAAGAATGCAGGAGGCCAAGCCCCAAGGCTTGTAGTATTTGTCTTGCAGATAGCAGGGTTTTTGTGGCCACTTGTTTGAAGTAGTTTACCAAATGAATTTGCTTCTTTGGCATGAGGAAAGACATCTGGGCAACTGTATTCAAGCTTGCACTCAGGAATGTAATCTGTTGACAGGGTACCAGTTGTGATTTCTTTTAGTTTATGGTGTACCCCAGACAAGTTAGAACCCTTTTTACAAACGCCAGATGATTTAAGAGTATGCCCTGATTTTCTGCCTGACTTAGACAATCGTCCAGGTATGGATATATTTGAATATTTCTTTGCCTGAAAAATGCAATTACTGGAGCCAGGCACTTTGTGAATACCCTGGGCACAGTAGACAAGCCAAAGGGCAGTGCAGAGAAATGATAATGTAAGAAGCCTGCTTTGAAGCGTACGTATCTTCTGCAAGATTCCCTGATTGGGATGTGCAGGTATGCTTCTTTTAAATCTAGAGTTGCCAACCAAGCATCTTTGCCTAGCATAGAAAGTAACTGGTAAAGAGTCAGCATCTTGAATTTTGGAATCTCCAGAAAGGTGTTTAGAGTAGACAGGTCCAGGATTGGACGCCATGATTTGTCTTTTCTGGGTACCAGAAAAAGCCTAGAGTAGAAACCTTGTCCCTTTTCCTCTTCTGGTACCAGATGAATAGCCCCCATGTTTAAGAGGGAAAGTACTTGTTTTTGAGCCTCTGCCCACTGATTTGAGGGCAGGTCTGACCACCCGTTTGGTGTTGGCAATGTATGGAAATGAAATCTGTATCCCTGGGACACTATTTAAAACCCATTTGTCCTGGGTTATGAGTTCCCAGTTCTTTGCATGAAGAGCAATCTTTCCTCCCAAAGGGGTGGTTAAAAGATAAGTGCTTGGAAATGTTAAAAGGAAGTCATTGAGACTGTTTACCATAGGGGGGATGTCTTATTTCCTGATTTGGAAGTGGAGGCCCCCCACTGCTTAGTTCTGAGAGTCCCCTGGGACTGAAACCTGGGGTTTTTGCTGTGTCTGGGTTTGGCTTGAGAAGATCTGGAAGGGGCTGAAAACGACCAATTCTTAGTAGGCCAGTGCCTACTAAACCTTGGAGGTTGCACTTGTAAAAAAATAACAGTTTGCATAGATTAAGCTTTATCTTCCATATTTTTAAGAACTTTTTCAGCCTTACTGCCAAACAGGCGGTCCTGATATAAAGGAGCATCCAGCAATTTAGCTTTAACATGATCAGGCAAAGATTGCTCCTTAAGCCAAGCATGCCTTCGAAGCACAGACCCAGTAACAGTAGCCCTGCAAGAGGTCTCTAAAGAATCAAAACCACATTGCAAAGTATGTTTTCCAACTTGTTCAGCAGAATGCATTAAATTCTGTAAATCTTTATTTTCCACACAGTCAGGAATCATCATAATTTTCTGTTTAAGCAGTCCAATAACATGCTGTTGATATTTTAACATATGAATTTGGCAGTTTAAAGCTCTGATTGCCAAGGCTGCAGAAGTATAAACCTTTTTACTCCATCTATCCAGCGCCCTGGAGTCTCTATCAGAAAGGGTAGGATTTTTAGCAGTAGAAGCCTTAATGCCCTTGGGCCCCTGAGAAATGGCTTCTGGATCTGCAACAGGATTTTTGAAAAGGAACTTGTGGGACTCAGGAACCCTGTAGTATCTGTCAGGTTTACTAGGAGCCGGAGGCAGGGAATCAGGGGCCAAACTGGATTCCGAAAACACATCATCAACAATGTCTAGTACAGGAAGTATAGCCAAAGGCCTATGCTGAGAAAGGAGAAGGAAATCCCTAAGCCTCTTTTTTGAATCAGAAAATTCCTGGCTTTCCCAGTGGAAATGCTCCCAAAAGAAAAATCCTCAGGAGGGGAAGCAGAGGAAATGGAATCCTCTGCATCAGAATCCTCATAAGTAGGTATGGACAAATCCAGGTCATTACAAAAGTCAGAAGAAACAGAATCCTGATCAGAAGATTCATAATCAAGCTCAGCCCTAAGCCTCTTAGAGGGGGGGGGGGGTGTTGACTACCCCTGATTAGAGTAATTAGATCTTCAGCCATTTTTATCATTTGTTTTTTAGGCATAGGGACCTGAATATGCAGCCTGGGTGTCGGTTTTTTAGACATGGATCGAGATTTAGGGCCTTAGTAATGAAGGCGGTGTTGATTTAATATGCAAGTCTGTAGGCCTGAATATACCCTCAGAAGCCAGTGCCTGCACAGCTCTGGACCCATCCAAGGTAGAGACATCCGCAGGTTCCATAGGTGAAGTTTCTCGCGGCATACTGGACTCCGAATGAGTCTCAGTAGAGGCCTGCGAATCAGAAGTAGCGGATATCAAGGGCTGCGAAAGCATCTCACTGAGTACCGGCAAACTGGCGACTGGCTTAGGAGAAGCATCGTCGGCAGTTTTGAACCTTGGCGGCCTGCCTCTGTCTATCTTTGTGTTTTTTCAGAATCCCGGGAGTTGAATGGCTAACCGACAACATTTCTGGATAATTAAACCAAGAACCGAAATATTTAGAGGCAAAAATATACCGACGATGGATAGTGCGCTGATTAAATAAAGCACAAAACTGACAGCAAGGTATGTCGTGGTCAGGGCCTAGGCAAGGAATACAGTACGAGTGAAAATCTTTATGAGGTATTTGCCTTCCACAAGTAATGCAATTATTAACTTTCAATGAACAATAAAATAGGCTCAGTGACAACCGCTGGCAGTCAATAGCAGTTACCATATAGATGTCTATTCAGACCAAGTAATGTCCACCTCCTTGAGGTCTGAAGAAGCCACTTTGGTGAAAGTGCTTACCTGTTTTTCATTCTTGAATAAATGGTTTTTACTTGAAGCTTTTGCGATTCCTTTTTGAATTACAGAGTGGACATTACTTGGTCTGAATAGACATCTATATGTTAACTGCTATTGACTGCCAGAGGTCATCACTGAGCCTATTTTATTGTTCACTGAAATTTTCTATTTTATTGGTGCTCGGTGCCTTTTATTTTCCAGTGGTGCTAATTAATTATTTCAAATTATTAACTTTTACTGACATCGGTAAGGAGCAAGAAAAAGATTCCCCACTGGGGTACTTAGCTTTAAGTTGAAGACTTCGGTTCTGAAACACGAAAACGAAAATTTCACGAGTCAGCCGACCGGCACTTGCGAACTGCTTCTGCTTCAGGCACCGCATGGCAAGAAAGACTGATGTAATGGCATCGGCTGTATGTTTTCTGATGACCTGACGTCATGGAAGAAGGAACAGCAACCAACGCAGGACCCAAGACTTTGTTAATCAGGCCGACTGATTGCAACCTGCCATCAGATTACCCAAAAGTAATGACTGCAACAGTGAAACAAGAAGAACATCTGCTTCTGGCACCGCACAGCAAGAAAGACTGATGTAATGGCGTTGGCTGCATGTTTTATACCTCTGACGACCTAACATCATGGAAGAAAGGACAGCAACCAATGCAGGACCCAAGACTTTGTTAATCAGGCTGACTGAGGGCTACTGCAAGCAGATAACCCTAATGTAATAACTGCAACAGTGAAACACAAAGAACATCAGGAAGTCAGCCATGTGGCAGTATTGCTGTACATAACTATTACTAATGGCCCCAGAACTTCAAGCAATACAACAGTCAGTAGCCTCAGTGACTAAGTGGTCCTGCCCACAGTTTGTACCTCTCAACTGTCCTGATTTTTGCAGAATGTCTAGATTTCTACCTCATATTTTTGATCTGTTCTTCATAAAATATGCGGCTTTCAGGCAATCACTGTGGATTAAAGTCATCAAATAATGACAGACAATTAAATTTCAGACTGCATATCCTTCAGAAAATGCATGCTAACACAATTCCTATTACTCTAGCAACTTCTAAGTTTATAAGAACAATTTTAAAATCTGTCCCTATTTTTGGGCCTTTACCCCCCCCCCACACCCATTTTTTTAAGCTTTGTCCAGATTTCTTGCCTTAACAGGGTGAGTGGTATGACACTAGTACCTAATATTTCAGTGAAAATGGCAAAAACCTTGGACAGGAAAGTAAGTAAGTTAACAAAAGTGAAACAATAATTAAACAGATTACTCCAACAGAATTTAACATTTTAATACTTCAGAAGACATTACCAATTTCAAAAGCAGCAGCTTTCTGCCAGTCATACCTATCTTTTAAGTAGCGAACAGTTTTAAACGTAGAACATGTAAGCCAAATATGTAAGTGCTGAAACTTCAGTCATTACAGAAACTTCAACAAATTGCAATTTGTTATTTAAAAAAAAAATCAATGGCTTAATTTAATCACATTATACCACCCATAGGTATAGAGTCAATGCTTTGACAAATTAAATGATATGCTACCCTTGAGAAACTACTTGAAATTAATTCTAACTGGAACTGCAGTTTCAGGATTTAATGTCCTCTCCCATGTTCTTCCATGTACTCAGCATTTTTATTTTAAACATTAAAATACAAAGTTCTGTAGAAGTGGATTTAAGTGGATTGATTCCGAAAGGCTATAAATGCAAATAAGCAATTTCAAAAATGAGAAATACTTCATCATCAGTCTGCATGTAATCCAAAACTGACAACTGCTTATGCAGTATCCACAAACATGACGATCCTTAAAGAAAAATCAGTGATTAGTTTTGATTGATAATAATTTCAGAGATGTGGCACAATGTGATAAAGGATGCCTCAGCTTGCAATGTACTCCAGTGTTTAGAAACAATACAAAACAACCTTTATCCCACATTCCAGTATGTGTTAGCAGAAGTGTATTTAGACAAAGTCATCAGTGACTAATACCACTGTTGTACCTCCTCCACTTTAATTATAATCTTGAATGGCAATATTATGTGAAAAAGTCATAGTGCTTACGTTCAAACAGTACCTCTCTCTCTCCACTCAAACAGAGATGGAAATTGGCCTAACTTACTGCTTATCCCTAGTGCCAGTAAGAGAATATCTGAATGTATTGTAGAGGTAGGCACTTATCTAGGTGTTCCTTATAGACTGGCTGTAGAAGAGATTACTGGGCAGAAATAATGGTTAAGTAAAATCTTACCACGACCATAGATGTCTTTCTCTTCTATATGCTGCAGTACTCATCATATAAGGGAGTCTGCCTCCCCCTGACTCGTATGTCCAGCCAGTATACAAAAGTCTACATGCTACTGGGAGGTATGTGCTATGCCGCACTACTTCATGCATATGCTGGGTATAAAGCAGACATCTGCATGCACTTACTTCAAAACTGTATGCCACCCAACACCAGCCTGAGATCAAGTTGAGAAACATATCAGCAGGAAAAAACTAGGCAAGCATCAGGGTGAAGGCGGGGGGGGGGGACAGCAATACTGAAGCATATAGAAGGGAAGTACATCTATGGTTATGGTAAGGATTGTACACAACTATTCTATGTCCTTCTATTCATA